>NC_057812.1:301416470-301533361 GCF_018294505.1 Triticum aestivum
TCAATCTCACCGTACGATGGTCGGCATGGCCTAAATTTATGAACACATACCGTATATTGGATAAAAGGTATGGTGCCACATGCAGCCTAGACGCCGAACACGATTTTTTTTCTACATTAGGCAAATTAACGATGTATTGTTTATTCAGTTAGTCTCATATTTGCATCAAATCTTTGTTACATTACCTATTTTTAGTTATATATTTTTGTACTTTTCTTTCAGCTATATATTGTTCTGTTCTCTTAGTTACGCCCACATTTGCATGTTGCTCTATTATTTTAATATATCGAATTTACGATCTTAATTTTTCATTTCAAGCCGTACATCCCTTGCTTTGCAAGAACACGAATAGAAGGAAATCTTGGCCTTTACTTTGTTGATGACTCCATGGATGTCATATTGACAAAGCAACATGGATTTACAATGACAGTTAGTGTAAAACTTGATAAAGATGGTCATTCCTATTTTGATGCGAACATTTGGAGAAAAATGTCTATGTTTTATGAACTGAAAGTTGGCAATAAAATTCTAGCGCATGAACCACAGCCTGGTCTAATTAACATGGATGTTTACTTCCCCAACATCATCAGCCGATCACAGTATGATCAAGGTTATTGTTCTGTCAACTTTCTTCATGTTGGCATATTACTTAGCAAAATTAGGGTATTTGTTCTGACTAACTGATCACTATTTAAGCAAACAATTGTGATTTCATTTTCTGACTCCCTTCCTAGGCAGTAACAAATTCTATTTACCAATTTATGCCCCCTATATATTCTTCTACCATGTTCTGAATAAATAATACATTTCTACCTTTTAAGTAGGATATGTTGAATGCGTAGTTAATGATTTGTATGTTACTCAGCGTACCAAATTTCACTGGAAAGACTTGAAGCATGGCATAAAATTTGTTGATCATCTGACAGAGATTGCACAGTGTATGAATGCTGGATTTTGGGTGGGATTAATTCTACCTCTGGTGCATACATTGAACATGACCAATTGTGTGCACAAAACATTGGTACAAAGTCCTATTTTTATGTTGACATTCATAAACTATATATATCTTCAACGATATGTTACAATTTTTTATTCTACATTGCAACAGAAATTGCCCACTGCGGCTGTTCCTGAATCGATTTCCCACCGTGGTCCAATTACACTTGTGACTGCTAATAACGCCAAAGTGATTGCAAGGTACTGCATTTCGTGCAAAAATGGAACCATTCAAATTAACAAATTGTCGTTTGTCGTGGCAATGTATCCACATTGGAAAATTGAAGACACAACACTACTCATGCTCTACCAAGGCACATGAGAGTTCTTCCTTTTCATTCACGAGATGTCGAGTCACCATGATCAAGCTACTTCCAGCGGATAGTTGTGATTGTTTACCCTCAGCCTCTTAAAATGTGCTAGTTGTTACCATGTTAACTATGTAGATATGTATCATATGGTTGTCAAAATTGTTAAGTACCTTGTTACCAAGATCCGCGTTTTGTCTAATAGTGTCACCACTATATATATGTTACTCAAATATTGTTAGCCAAGCTCTTAAATTTTCATGGAAAGTATTAGTATCATACATACATCATTCAGTTTAAGCGTGTGCCCGGTAGAGTAGAAGATGTCCATGTTTTCAACATGGCGATCAGCACCGATGTCCGGAAGGCATTTGCATATTAATTGTCCATATTGCAAATTCAGATAATATACAGATAGGCCAGCCCATACAATTGACATATTTGACATGCATGAAGAAATCAATCGAGCATATATACCAGAGAGAATTCCTTATTTAACACCGTGCCTAAATTTTATGCCCTATTTGACATCGCCAAATAATTTCTTCCTTATCTAACAAGGAGTCTAAATTTTATACCTTTTATAACACTTTTGTCCATTTTGAGCCTAAATGACACATGGAATGACGCTTTTGCCCTCAAGAGGTATTTTTGTGTGCATGTGTGTGTGCTGTTGCATGTGTGTGCACGTACGTGTCTCCTCCTATTGAGTGTGTGTGTGTGTGTGCGCGCTGTTATTTGAGTGTTTGCTACTGCGTGTGTAAGTGTATGTATTTGCTACTGGGTGTGTATGTGCGTGTGTGTGTGTGTGCATGCGGTTGCGTGCATGTGTGTTGTTGTGTGTGTGTGTTGCTATTGCATGTGTGTGCGAGTGTGCTGCTATGTGTGTGCGTGTGCGTGTGTTGCTGCGTGTGTATGTGCCGCTATGTGTGTGCTACTGCCCTCACACTGATGTTGTGTGTGTGCTACTGCCCTCGCACTAATGTTGTGTGTGTGCTACTGCTCTCGGACTGATGTTGCGTGTGTGCTACTGCTCTCGCACTGATGTTGCATGTGTGCTAATGCCCCACGCGCACACATGCCACATGGAGGATAAACGAGTCTTTTCCGGTGTTATGTAGGCTCAAAATGGATGAAAGTGTCATAAAAGGCATAAAATTTAGACTCATTGCTAGATAGGGAAGAAAAAGTTTTCAATGTCAAATAAGGAAAAGCAATTTAAGATAGTGTTAAATAAGAAATTGTTTCTATATATATCGCTAATTTACAAGAATATAATGAACCGCGCGCGCACAAAAGCGCTATTGTGCACCTGACGCCGACCCAGCACACACAGCAACCATCTTCCATCAGCATGTCGATCATGGGCTCAGTGTGAGCGGAGGCCGCCAAGTCGATGACCTACACACCTTGATCGATCGAGGCTGGGGCAGACTAGACATCGGGGATCCCCGGTACTGCCTCGGGTCCAACGCTCACCAGGGCTTCCGTCACATCCCCGAGGCATGCATCGACGACGTCTGGCGCTACGCCCTCCGCCATCTGGGACATAAGCATGTGCCTCGTGCAGCAGCCGCCACTGCCATAGTTGTCCCTGCATCGTCGTGGTTCCTGCTCTGCAGCCCGCACCATCCGCTGCACTCTGCGTCGAGCCAGCAATATCGCCCACTAGCGATCCCTATTCGCTTTTAGGATGACCCTGGATAACCTAGCGACTTGCTCGTACTGTGTTTCCTACTTCCTTCGGCTGTCGTTAGGGGAGGCGGCATGCACTACAAAAAAAAACATCTGTGAAATTTTGGGCTGAACGAAAAAAATATGTCATGCTTATGACACTTCTATGACGATAATTGTGACAAAACCCGGTATCATCATAGATGTGGTAGGATCCTACTTCTATGACAAAAAATTATGACATAAAATAGGCTTTTCATCCTGGGCGGGCTGGAGACGCACCTGCATGACATATTTTGGTCTGTCCATGACGGAAAAAATCGTGGTAGAAGCGAGGGCGAGGAAAATATCGAGGATTTCCAGATTACGGTCGGTGGTTGGAGTTGAGCGATGCATGGAGAGGCTTACGCATTTCTCTCATACACGTACGCGTGTGTGTGCGAGGCATTGCGCTCTAACTGAACCCGAACGAGGCATTGGGCTCTAACTGAACCCAAGCGATCGCACTACCTATTTTACTGACCCCAATCGATCCCTTGCTGTTAACTAAACCCGATCGAGGGATTCTTTTGCTACTGCTGCTAACTGAAGCCGATTGAACCTGCTGCCTCTTTATGAGTAGTGAACGTTGTTGGGGTTGGATGAACAGTTCCCGGTGGGGGTTGGATGAACATGACCTAGTGGTAGGACAGGTCATTGCCGCTGGATGAACAGGACCCCGATCGAGCCTGTTGGGGGTGGATGAACAGGACCTTGTGGAGGGCTGATTGAACAGTAGCCGGTGGAGGCTGGATGAACAGGACCGCGTGGATGAACGTTCGCTGGTGGAGGCTGGAGGAAGTCGACGGTGGATGAACAGTAGTAGGTGGAGGCTGGAGGAAGTCGACGGTGGATGAACAATAGCAGGTGGAGGCTGGAGCGAGGCAGTAGACGGTGGATGAACATGACCCGTTTCGACTGTAGGCGCTCCAACAGGAGTCCGTTTCCTCCATTTTGCGGTACGCCATACCCCTCCCGATCAACAGGACCCCGTTTCGACTGTACGCGGTCGAACACAATTCTGTTTCCTCCGTTTAAAGGTACGCTAGACCCTTCCTGATGAACAGGACCCCGTTACGACCATACGCGGTCGAACACAAGTTCGTTTCCTCCATTCTGTAGTACACCAGACCCTTCCTGATGAACTGGACCCCGTTTCGACCATACGCGGTCGAACAGAAGGCCCGTTTCTCCGTTCTGTGGTACGCCATACCTCATTTCATCTGTCCGTCCAAGACGGTTGGCTCCCGATGAACACGACGTATTCCATTGCCTCCCGATGAACACGATGCATTCTGTTGCGTCCCCATGAACACGACACAGTTTCTTCGTTCTGACCCAACCGGTTGGCTGCCGATGAACAAGACGCTATTGCTGCGGGCGTACAAATGCGTGAGGAGGCGTTCGAGACCTCACTCGTATTTATGTACGTGGCCATATTTTTTGGCATCTGGTTGTACGTACGTGTACACAGTTTTGACTAGACTGCCTAAACTGCTACATTGGGGGCTCTACTACTACATGTGTTGTTGCTTGCTCGACCACGGCTCATCGTTGCAGAGAGACCGATCGACCAGTCGACCAGGTGGGTCCCGACTGTCTCGACTATCACATTCTCGACCAGAATGACAATGCTACATTTGCTTCGACTAGGTGGGTCCCGACTGTCAGGGAGGATAAGGAGGCACTTCCTTGCGTGTGAAGTTATGATGGTGGGACCCAGCAGTCAGGGGGAGAATCATTTTTTGCTCGTAATATGGACGCACTTCCTTGCGTGCAAAGATGTAGCTGGTAGGTCCCAGCTGTTAGGGAGGAAACTGTTTTTTGCAAAATACAGACTCCCTTCTGGTGGGTCCCCCCTGTCAGGTGGATGAATAATTATTTTACGCGTAATAAGGAGGCACTTACTTGTTGTGGCCGTGGACCCAGCCAGCAGCCTCTCCACGTGTAGTCCTCTTCCGATGGAAGTCATTCCTTGACCATGTTGACCACGCCGCGCTGAGAGCACCAAGGCGGTGGATGACGGCGAGGCTTAGAAGGGGACGACACGGAGCCGGGGAAGACACGGCAGTGGATGCCCACGCGGAGAGGAGTATGAGGGTTGACTGGTTCAGCTGCGGTGTGAGGCTTCCCGCAGAATAACACGGGTTGTGGGTGAGTAGAGAGTAGAGGGATGGCCTAGCCTACGGTGGGAGTAGGGTGGGGCGGTGAGGCCTGTGCAGCGGCACAGCGGGCCACTAGAGGCAGGAGCAGGCGGTCTCGCCGGCGCTGGTTTGGGCGGCTGGTGCAAGAAGAGTAGCGATGGAGATGCAGAGGGAACGTTCAATTAAAATCCAACGGTCACTGCTGCTAGAATTGTTTGTTGACTAAGTTGACAAAGCCCTGCGTACGCGTCAACTTAGTAGGCCCACAGGTCAGCCTCCGAACTGGTGTGCCCAGATGTCAATGGGAGGAACCATTTTTTTGCGTAATAAGGAGGTAGTGCTACGTCTTGAGCTTGCATTGGTTTTCCCCGAAGAGGAAGGGATGATGCAGCAGAGTAGCATCAGTATTTCCCTCAGTTTATGAGAACCAAGGTATCAATCTAGTTGGAGGCCACGCTCAAGTCCCTCATACCTGCACAAAACGATAGCTACTCGCAACCAACGCGATTAGGGGTTGTCAATCCCTTCACAGTCACTTACGAGAGTGAGATCTGATAGATATAATATTTTTGGTATTTTTGGTATAAAGATGCAAAGTAAAAAGTAAAGGCAAAGTAAAAAAGCAAAGCAAGATTAAATTAAGGGAGATTGATATGATGAGAATAGCCTGGGGGCCATAGGTTTCACTAGTGGCTTCTCTCAAGAGCCTATGTATTCTACGGTGGGTGAACAAATTACTGTTGAGCAATTGACAGAATTGAGCATAGTTATGAGAATATCTAGGCATGATCATGTATATAGGCATCACGTCCGTGACAAGTAGATCGAGACGATTCTGCATCTACTACTATTACTCCACTCATCGACCGCTATCCAGCATTCATCTAGAGTATTAAGTTAAAAACAGAGTAACGCCTTAAGCAAGATGACAGGAGGTAGAGACATAAATTCATGCAATATGAAATAAACCCCATCTTGTTATCCACGATGACAACGATACAATATGTGCCTTGCTGCCCCTTTTGTCACTGGGTAAGGACACCACAAGATTGAACCCAAAGCTAAGCACTTCTCCCATGGCAAGAACTACCAATCTAGTTGGCCAAACCAAACGGATAATTCGAAGAGACTTGCAAAGATAACCAATCATACATAAAAGAATTCAGAGAAGATTCAAATATTATTCATAGATAGACTTGATCAGAAACCCACAATTCATCGATCTCAACAAACACACCGCAAAAAGAAGATTACATCGAATAGATCTCCACAAGAGAGGGGGAGAACTTTGTATTGAGATTCAAAGAGAGAGAAGAAGCCATCTAGCTACTAACTATGGACCTGAAGGTCTGAGGTTAGCTACTCACACTTCATCGGAGAGGCTATGATGATGTAGAAGCCCTCCGTGATGACGACCCTCTTCCGGCGGAGCTCCGGAACATGACCCAAGATGGGATCTCGTGGATACAGAAAGTTGCGGCGGTGGAATTAGGTTTTTGGCTCCTGCTCTGATCGTTTGGGGGTACGTGTGTATATATAGGAGGAAGAAGTACGCCGGAGGAGCACCGAGGGGCCCACGAGGCAGGGGGCGCGCCCCCACCCTCATGACTGCCTCTTTTGTTCCTTGGAGCAGGGTCCAAGTCTCCTGGATCACGTTCGGTGAGAAAATCACGTTCCCGAAGATTTTATTCCGTTTGGACTCCGTTTGATATTTCGTTTCTTCGATGCACTGAAATAGGCAAAAAAATAGCAATTCTGGGCTGGGCCTTCGGTTAACAGGTTAGTCCCAAAAATAATATAAAAGAGGAAAATAAAGCCCAATATAGTCCAAAACAGTAGATAATATAGCATGGAGCAATCAAAAATTATAGATACGTTGGAGACGTATCAGGCATCCCCAAGCTTAATTCCTACTCGTCCTCGAGTAGGTAAATGATAAAAAAGAGAATTTTTGATGCGGAGTGCTACTTGGCATAATTTCAAAGCAAATCTTCTTAATTGTGGTATGAATATTCTGATTAGAAAGATTCAAGACAAAATTTTATATTGACATAAAAAATCATAATACTTCAAGCATACTAACAAAGCAATTATGTCTTCTCAAAATAACATGGCCAAAGAAAGTTATCCCTACAAAATCATATAGTCTGGCTATGCTCTATCTTCACCATACAAAGTATTTAAATCATGCACAACCCCGATGACAAGCCAAGCAATTGTTTCATACTCTAACGTTTTTCAAAACTTTTTCAATCTTCACACAATACATGAGCGTGAGCCATGGATATAGCACTATAGGTGGAATAGAATGGTGGTTGTGGAGAAGACAAAAAGGAGAAGATAGTCTCACATCAACTAGGCGTATCAATGGGCTATGGAGATGCCCATCAATAGATATCAATGTGAGTGAGTAGGGATTGCCATGCAACGGATGCACTAGAGCTATAAGTATATGAAAGCTCAAAAAGAAACTAAGTGGGTGTGCATCCAACTTGCTTGCTCATGAAGACCTAGGGCAATTTGAGGAAGTCCATCATTGGAATATACAAGCCAAGTTCTATAATGTAAAATTCCCACTAGTATATGAAAGTGATAATATGAGAGACTCTCTACTATGAAGATCTTGGTGCTACTTTGAAGCACAAGTGTGGTAAGAGGATAGTAACATTGTCCCTTCTCTCTTTTTCTCTCATTTTTTTAATTTGGGCCTTTTCTCTTTTTTTTATGGCCTATTTTTATTTGGGCTTCTTTGGCCTCTTTTTTTTCGTCCGGAGTCTCATCCCGACTTATGGGGGAATCATAGTCTCCATCATCCTTTCCTCACCGGGAAAATGCTCTAATAATGATGATCATCACACTTTTATTTTTCTTATAACTCAACAATTACAACTCGATACTTAGAACAAGATATGACTCTATGTGAATGCATCCGGCGGTGTACCGGGATATACAATATGACAATGATGGAATGTGTCATGATGAACTAGATGGTGGAAAGTTGCATGGCAATATATATCGGAATGGCTATGGAAATGCCACAATAGGTAGGTATGGTGGCTATTTTGAGGAAGGTATATGGTAGGTGTATGATACCGGCGAAAAGTGTGCGGTATTAAAGAGGCTAGCAAAGGTGGAAGGGTGAGAGTGCGTATAATCCATGAACTCAACATTAGTCATAAAGAACTCACATACTTATTGCAAAAATTTAGAAGTTATCAAAGCAAAGTATTACGCACATGCTCCTAGGGGGATAGATTGGTAGGAAAAGACCATCGCTCATCCCCGACCGCCACTCATAAGGAAGACAATCAATAAATAAATCATGCTCCGACTTCATCACATAACGGTTCACCATACGTGAATGCTACGGGAATCACAAACTTTAACACAAGTATTCTTTAAATTCACAACTACTCAACTAGTATGACTTTAATATTATCACCTCCATATCTCAAAACAATTATCAAGCTTCAATCTTTTCGTAGTATTCAACACACTCAAAGGAAAGTTTCACAAATCTTGAATACCAAGCATATTATTATTAAGCAAATTACCTCAAAGTGAAGCATGAGAGACCAATAGTTTCTTTAAAACAAATCCACCACTGTGATCTAAAAGATCTAAGTGAAGCACAAAGAGCAAAATTATAACGCTCAAAAGATATAAGTGAAGCACATAGAGCAAAACTACTTAGCTCAAAAGATATAAGTGAAGCACATAGAGTGTTCTATCAAATTTTAATTCATGTATGGCTCTCTCAAAAGGTGTGTACAGCAAGGATGATTGTGGCATACTAATACACAAAGACACAAATAATACAAGACGCTCCAAGCAAAACACATATCATGTTGGTGAATAAAAATATAGCTCCAAGTAAATTACCGATGGAAGTGGACGAAAGAGGGGATGCCTCCCGGGGCATCCCCAAGCTTTGACTTCTTTGTGTCCTTGGATTATCTTGGGGGTGCCATGGGAATCCCCAAGCTTAGGCTCTTGCCACTCCTTGTTCCATAATCCATCAAAAGAATTCACCCAAAACTTGAAAACTTCACAACACAAAACTCAAAATAGAAAACTCGTGAGCTCCGTTAGCGAAAGAAAACAAAAGACCACTTCATGGTACTGTAATGAACTCATTCTTTATTTATATTGGTGTTAAACCTACTTTATTCCAACTTCTCTATGGATTATAAACTATTTTACTAGCCATAGATTCATCAATATAAGCAAACAACACACGAAAAATAGAATCTGTCAAAAACAGAACAGTCTGTCGTAATCTGTAGCTAGCGCAAGATCTGGAACCCCAAAAATTCTAAAATAAAATGCTGGACGTGAGGAATTTATCTATCAATCATCTTCAAAAAGAATTAACTAAATATCACTCTTGAAATAAAAATGACAGCAGTTCTCGTGAGCGCTAAAGTTTCTGTTTTTTGCAGCAAGTTCAACAAGACTTTCCCCAAGTCTTCCCAACGGTTCTACTTGGCACAAACACTAATTAAACACAAAAAACACAACCAAAACAGAGGCTAAAGAATTTATTTATTACTAAACAGGATAAAAAAGCAAGGAATAAATAAAATTGGGTTGCCTCCCAACAAGCGCTATCGTTTAACGCCCCTAGCTAGGCATAAAAGCGAGGATAGATCTAAGTATTGCCATCTTTGGTAGGCAATCCATAAGTGGCTCTCATGATAGTTTCATATGGTAATTTTATTTTCTTTCTTGGAAAGTGTTCCATGCCCTTTTTTAATGGAAATTGAAATCTAATATTCCCTTCCTTCATATCAATAATCGCACCAACCGTTCTAAGGAAAGGTCTACCAAGAATAATAGGGCATGAAGGATTGCAATCTATATCAAGAACAATGAAATCTACGGGCACATAATTCCTATTTGCAACAATAAGAACATCATTAATCCTTCCCATAGGTTTCTTAATAGTGGAATCCGCAAGAATGCAAGTTTAGAGAGCAATCATCAAAATTACGGAAATCTAGTAAATCACACAAAGTCTTGGGAATAGTAGAGACACTAGCACCCAAATCACACAAAGCATAAAACTCATGATCTTTAATTTTAATTTTAATAGTTGTTTCCCACTCATCATAGAGTTTTCTATGGATAGAAACTTTCAACTCAAGTTTTTCTTCATAAGATTGCATCAAGGCATCAACAATATGTTCGATGAAGGCTTTATTTTGACTATAAGCATGTGGAGAATTTAGCACGGATTGCAACAAGGAAATACAATCAATTAAAGAACAACTTTCATAATTAAATTCCTTGAAATCCAATATAGTGGCTTTAGCAACATCTAGATTTTTATTTCTTTCAATCCCACTTTCGTCAATTTCATCATTAAGATCTAAATACTCCGAATTTTTAGAATGCCTTCTAGGTAAAGGAAGATCATATTCAGTTTCATCAAGATTCATATTGCAAAATAAAGATTTAATAGGGGACACATCAATAAATTTTAGAGCTTCATCTTGATTTTCATAGGAATTGGAGGAACTCGCTTTAATAAAGGCATCTTTGGAAGTACGCATCCTAGCGGTTCTTTCCTTGCACTCATCAATGGAAATTCTCATGGCTTTGAGAGACTCATTGATATCATGCTTAGGAGGAATAGATCTAAGCTTTAAAGAATCAATCTCAAGAGAAATTCTATCAACGTTCCTAGCCAAATCATCAACTTTAAGCAATTTCTCTTCAAGCAAGGCATTAAAATTCTTTTGTGAATTCATAAACTCTTTAACACTATTCTCAAATTCAGAGGCATCTTATTATAATTTCCATAAGAGTTGTTGTAGGAATTCCCATAATTATTAGAAGGATTACTAGGATATGGCCTAGGATTAAAATTCCCTCTATAAGCGTTGTTACCAAAATTATTCCTATCAACAAAATTCACATCCATAGATTCATTGTTATTCTCAATCAAAGTAGACAAAGGCATATCATTAGGATCAGAAGAAACACTCTTAGTAGCAAATAACTTCATAAGTTCATCCATCTTTCCACTGAACACATTGATTTCTTCTATCGCATGCACTTTTTTATTAGAAGATCTTTCAGTATGCCATTGAGAATAATTAACCATAATATTATCTAGGAGTTTAGTAGCATATCCTAAAGTGATTTCCATAAAAGTGCCTCCCGCGGCCGAATCTAAAAGAATTCTAGAAGCAAAATTCAATCTAGCATAAAATTTTTGTATAATCATCCACAAATTCAAAACATGAGTAGGGAAATTACGTATCATTAATTTCATTCTCTCCCAAGCTTGTGCAACATGTTCATGATCAAGTTGTTTAAAGTTCATAATATCGTTTCTAAGAGAGATGATCTTAGCGGGAGGAAAATACTTAGAGATAAAAGCATCTTTGCACTTGTTCCATTAATCAATACTATTTTTAGGCAAAGACGAAAACCAAGCTTTAGCACGATCTCTAAGCGAAAAAGGAAATAGCTTCAATTTAATGACATAATTGTTGACATCTTTTTTCTTTTGCATATCACATAAATCAACGAAGCTATTCAGATGAGTAGCGACATCTTCACTAGGAAGGTCGGCGAATTGATCTTTCATAACAAGATTCAACAAATCAACATTAATTTCACAAGATTTAGCATCAGTAAGAGGAGCAATCGGAGTGCTAAGGAAATCATTATTATTGGTATTGGTGAAGTCACACAATTTGGTGGTATCTTGAGCCATAGTCACAAACAAGCAAACTAGCACACAAGCAAACAAAAAGCAAACGGGCAAAAGAGGCAAATAGAGAGGGAGGATAGAGAGAGAGAGAGGGCGAATAAAACGGCAAGGGTGAATTGGGAGGAGAGGAAAATGAGAGGCAAATGGCAAATAATGTAATGCGAGAGATAGGGATTGTGATGGGTACTTGGTATGTTGACTTTTTGCGTAGACTCCCCGGCAACGGCGCCAGAAATCCTTCTTGCTACGTCTTGAGCTTGCGTTGGTTTTTCCCGAAGAGGAAGGGATGATGCAGCAGAGTAGCGTAAGTATTTCCCTCAGTTTTTGAGAACGAAGGTATCAATCCAGTAGGAGGCCATGCTCAAGTCCCTCGTACCTGCACAAAACGATAGCTACTCGCAACCAACACGATTAGGGGTTGTCAATCCCTTCAGGTCACTTACGAGAGTGAGATCTGATAGATATAATATTTTTGGTATTTTTGGTATAAAGATGCAAAGTAAAAAGTAAAGGCAATTAAAAAGCAAAACAAGATTAAAGTAATGGAGATTGATATCATGAGAATAGACCCGGGGGCCATAGGTTTCACTAGTGACTTCTGTCAAGAGCATAAGTATTCTACGGTGGGTGAACAAATTATCGTTGAGCAATTGACAGAATTGAGCATAGTTATGAGAATATCTAGGCATGATCATGTATATAGGCATCACGACCATGACAAGTAGATCGAAACGATTCTGCATCTACTACTATTACTCCACTCATCGACCGCTATCCAGCATGCATCTAGAGTATTAAGTTAAAAACAAAGTAACGCCTTAAACAAGATGATATGATGTAGAGAGATAAATTCCTGCAATATGAAATAAACCCCATCTTGTTATCCTCGATGGCAACGATACAATACGTGCCTTGCTGCCCCTTCTGTCACTGGGTAAGGACACCGCAAGATCGAACCCAAAGCTAAGCACTTCTCCCATGGCAAGAACTACCAATCTAGTTGGCCAAACCAAATGGATAATTCGAAGAGACTTGCAAAGATAACCAATCATACATAAAAGAATTCAGAGAAGATTCAAATATTATTAATAGATATACTTGATCATAAACCCACAATTCATCGATCTCAACAAACACACCGCAAAAACAAGATTACATCGAATAGATCTCCACAAGAGAGGGGGAGAACTTTGTATTGAGATTCAAAGAGAGAGAGAAGAAGCCATCTAGCTACTAAATATGGACCCGAAGGTCTGAGGTAAACTACTCACACTTCATCGGAGAGGCTATGATGATGATGTAGAAGCCCTCCGTGATGACGGACCTCTTCCGGCGGAGCTCCGGAACAGGCCCCAAGATGGGATATCGTGGATACAGAAAGTTGCGGCGGTGGAATTAGGTTTTTGTCTCCTGTTCTGATCGTTTGGGGGTACGTGTGTATATATAGGAGGAAGAAGTACGCCGGAGGAGCACCGAGGGGCCCAAGAGGCAGGGGGCGCGCCCTAGGGGGGGGCCCACCCTCATGACCGCCTCTTTTGTTCCTTGGAGCAGGGTCCAAGTCTCCTAGATCACGTTCGGTGATAAAATCACGTTCCCGAAGATTTTATTCCGTTTGGACTCCGTTTGATATTCCGTTTCTTCGAAACACTGAAAGAGGCAAAAAACAGCAATTCTGGGCTGGGCCTCTGGTTAATAGGTTAGTCCCAAAAATAATATAAAAGTGGAAAATAAAGCCCAACATAGTCCAAAATAGTAGATAATATAGCATGGAGCAATCAAAAATTATAGATACGTTGGAGACGTATCAGGTAGTTGCTTGCGTGTGGCCATGGAACACGGGGGTCCCTACTGTTAGCCTCTCCATGTACTTGAGCTTGATTGCCTATGTGGGGAGAAAATCCCAGCCACTCTTTCGGCGGACGCTACCCGGTTCTGCCATTGTTAGTGCTTGGGTTTTGAAAGAGGGGGGAGGCGCCTTAGCGGGGATGGAAGATTGGAAGATTATGTGCAGACGAAGATGGATAAGAGAATATGTGCTGCGGGAAGTGGACAATTGATGATGACAACAGGACACCGCTTTAGTTAGAGACACATCGAGCAACATAGGGTCAGATCGATGCCAGAAAACTTGCTTGAGTGATCGCAGTACTTGTACTCCCTACAATACCTACTACTATGCCCTAGTTTGCATATAGTGGAGTAGGACTCTTCTCTACTACTAGCACCGGAGGAGTAGTATATTCTAAAATAGTCACAAACTTCAATGCCCGAGTGTGGAACGACTACGAACCGCCATCAGTGCTAACTCCAATCCCCAGCAAACGTTCGCTAAGAGACCTGGCAGTTGTAAAGGCCCGCGATGTGGTTACAGTATGTATGAAAGGGTGGTGGTTTTGTCAAATACTATGACTTAAAAACAGGCCACCATCGGATGGAAATCTGACGATTACCTGGGATTCGCCGGGATTGAGCTCATGGCGAACAATCGCCAGATATCATTACTAAAAAATGTTTAAACACCCGGGGCTATAACTTGCACCGTCTAACCACTAACAATGATACTAACATAGTTGTAAAATGGTCAAAGATCATGTCTATGTGGTGTTTGGAATTATATGCACACTAGCAAGATGCCCGTGCATTGCACGGAACATCAAGATGCATTTTTTACAACACACCTATTGTGATTGACCCATGTAGGAGTAATCCCATGTGTAAAAACTAATCATATCTAGAGAATTTTATTAGAAAAATGGTATCTTGAGAATTTCATCAAAAATGATATCTTGAGAAAGATGAGAGATAAGGTGAGGAGGAGTGGGGCGTGGTGGTGACTGGTTGTCAGACTGGGAGGAGGCATGGGGATGGACGGTGCCGGCAGCGGCCACCATGCCAGATTGTTCCAGAGACTTCCTTTTTCAATTGCTCAGCAATGAGGTTGTGGCTGATAAGGATGAACGAGGCAAGGCCTTATCTGTAAATGTGGAGAGAGGTGCGAGTATCTTTTGTAAAATTATCATAGTTTGCTTTCTATCCGTCAGATATAGATCGGACAGTCCATATTACAAGATTGCGGGCACACCATCATCACCAACTCGGTTTTTTATAAAAGTAGAGACTAGGGAGTACTAGTAAGGAGACCATCTATTGCTTCGTGTGTTACTCCTGTGCTCCATTCGGCGGGCGCAACGTCCCCTACAACCACTCCCTCCTGCGCTCCATTCAGAGGGCGCAACATGCCCTATATCCACTCCCGTTTCATGGATGGCCTAGGAGATGCCTACAAGGTGCCCTGCGTCTACAAGACTTTAGGCTGCGAGAGGTACGTCGACCAACACTCGCTAGCGCAACATAGTTCCAGATGCGCGCACACACCCTGCTACTACTATGAGTGCACGCCGCCGTTTGAGGGCTCGATGGCGAGCCTCGTGCATCACCTCATGGCACCATCTGTCAATCACTACTAGCCCGCGGCGGTGAACATCAAGTATGAGACGTGCTACCCATTCGCCGTGCCAGAGTTACTGGAGGATCACTTCTGCCTGCTAGTCTCGGAGGAGGATGATAATGACTTCCTCTTGGCCGTGGGCATCGGCAAGGCCCGCGCAGGCCGCCGCCCCATCTCTGTATTGTGCTTTAGGGGAAACACCGCTGACGCTGACACAAGGCCAGTGTATAGGTGTGTGCTCACCGTTACTGCCCCTCCGAGGTATGAGGGCGCCCATGCCGCCTCCATCACGTTGATTGGGACTGTGCCGAGCTACTCCGTTCCCGGCAATTTGGACATGGAAGACGCCTGGTATGATTTTCACCCCAATATGGTGCACATGGACTCCAAGGAGGTTCACTTGGTCATATGCATTACCAAGTCAAATATTCATCATTAGTCTTCGCTCAAAGTAATCCACTGTCTAAGCATGTCGAGACTTCTTATTTATATAGTATAGAAGCTTCCATGCATGATCTTGCTCTATTAGAGTATTTCAGTTGAATAAAAGTGTATCCATTTATGGTTTAGTCTAGAATCTTCCATGTATGATTTTGCTCCATTAGAGTTCTCGCTTGCCATTTATGAGATTAATTGAGAACTTTTACTACAATTATGGTGAAAGACTTACTCCCTCCATCTAGGTGTGTAAGTCACCTTAGGCTGGTTGTAATGGGAAGTATCATATACTAGTATCATGCATATGATACTACCTCCGTAATGCATAGTATCATAAGTTAGTATCTTGGTTGCCTTATTAATTTTCATGCATGACAAAAAGTAGTACAACATTTAATATTATACAGTATCATGATATGATACCATACCCTCTCTTTCCTCATTTAATTGTGTGCCACATCATCCAAAAAGTCTAATTGGCATGCATGATACAGCTTATGATACTCCCATTATGACCAACCTTATGAAAACCAAATAATCCCAAAACACTTAGGCACGGTACATTAACTCCCTACTCGTTTCTTGTTTCATGACATATCAACCAATAAGAGATGTGGGTCGTGCATGCTTTCAATGACTTGAGACTACCAAACATGACATGCAATGGTTAGTTCATTGCATGCAATGCTATTAATTAGCAAAAGAACATTAAGTTCTCTCGTTATCCCCTCCTTCTTCGTCACGATGCACAACCTAAGATGACTTATACACCTAGACAAAGGGAGTATGATGAACCATTTCTTACATCTCCTCTGCCCCCTTCCAACTCATCCTAATTTAATCCCTCCATCTAGGTGTATAAGAGCATGGTTAATACTTAGTAGTATAGCTGTCAGGGAAACTGATCCACGAACACCTATGGGGCCGGCGGACCGAGCCCCTTTCGGTTCGGCGGGGGGCGGAGATCGCACGAAGAGCAGATCGAGGCGAAGCACACGAGCAGTTTACCCAGCTTCGGAGCTCTCCGGAGAGATAACACCCCTACTGCTGCTTGTTTGATTATCTTGTGTTCTTGCTCCAGAGAGAGAGAACGTAGTGTTTTTCTGGGTTACGAATGGGTCGAACCTCTCCTACGTTGCGCATGGGCCTCCTTTTATATGCTCAAGGGGTCACCGACAGGTGGCAACGCAAAGAAGGGTACAAATGTAAAAAGTGGGGTGGTTGGTACAGTTACTTGTACAGTGCACCCTACCTAACCCTGACGGCAGGGGACAAGGGCATTAAATGCCCATCTGGGTCGCCCAAACAGTGCAGAAAAGGACCGTTAGGGGCGCCACCGTTCGCCACGATGGCGATCTTGTCAGCTTCGCATGCCACTGCCACCGCTGGATGCACAGCCTCCCGCCATGTGCGCCTGGAGAGGCCCCCAGGGCGACACGTTGGTGGATGCGCTGGAGCGTGGCCACAGAGTGGCTGCCTGCCGCGGCAAGCGCCTTGCCGCTGCTGTTATCTTGTCGGGCCCGGAAGCTTGTCGCTCATCGGGCCTCGAGGTACCTTGGTTGGTCTTCCCGGCAAGCTCCTCTTGCCGGGGCCTTGTTGCCTTGCCGGAGCGCGTGGCGCATCGCGGCAAGTTCCTTGGCGTGCCTTGGTTGGCCTTCCCGGCAAGCTCCTCTTGCCGGGGCCTTGTCTCCTGAGCTTAAATACTTAGTTCTTGAATGGCTCCAAGGGAACCACGGAGGATCTTGGCGTTCTCCCGGCAAGCCTTGCCGCGGGGTGCTGCAACTGCCCGTGCACAAGTTCGGGGTACTAGGGTACCCCTATTCTAGTACACTGACAGGAGCCCCCGGGCCTGGGCCAGACACGGTGTCGAGCGCTGTTGGGCCAGGCCCAAGACACGGCACGGGCACATGCGGACTGGGCCACGCTGAATCTCGCTCCGTATCCACTGCGCTCTCCCCTAACGGCACGTGTTGAATGCAGCGTCGTGGGAGAGATCGTGGGTGGTTCTTTATTCGGAAGGGCGAAACGTCCGCCCCGTCCCTCTTTATAAGCAGAGGAAACAGGGGCAGTTTGTTCCCCCTCGCTGGTTGCTACTACTCCATCTTCACGAACCTCCGCCGCTCCTCCCCCTTCTTCTCGAAGCCGAGAGAGCAACGCTCCGCCTCCCATTGCCACCAGCATCACCAACGCCGTCGACCTCCCCCACCACCTCCGCCATGGCTCCGAAAGCCGACAAGGGAAAGGGCGTGAAGTCGGCCGAGGCACAGCGGCTCGCGGCGCTGCGGAAGGAGCGGGCGATCTTCTCCCCCCAGCTCGGCGTGAAGGAGCTGAGGGAGTACTTCTACCTCTTTTGGGCGACGGAGACGCGGGCGCATCCGTGCACGAGGGTACTCCCGGCCGCTGCTTCAGAACTGGCTCCAAACGGGTACCCATTCTTCGCGCTGTTCTTCTATTGCAGGCTCTGCCCACCCTTCTCGGAGTTCTTCTGCGATATCATGAACACCTACGGCTTCCGCCTCCTTGATTTCACCCCCAACGCCGTTCTGACCATGGCAGTTTTCGCACATTTGTGCGAAAACTTTGTCGGAGTCCACCCCAATGTTGCCCTTTTCCGCCACTTCTTCATACCTCGGGTAGAGAGAGGAGAGCCGCTTGCCAGAGGGATCGCCTGGATCTCGAGAGTCGGCAAGAAGGAGGCGTACTTGGAGGGTGAGCTCCGCAGCAAGTGGGATGAGTGGAGAGCGGAGTGGTGCTGGATCGTCGAGGAGAATCCGCAGCCCTTCACCGCCGTGCGCCAAGCTCCAATAGTGCGCGGCAATGACTGGAGCAACGTGGCCCCGGAAGACGAGAGGCTGAAGATCGCCATTACTAGGATCCTTCGCCTCAGGCTTGCCGGGCTCACTGTAGGCGCTGTAGGCGCAGATTTCCTCCGCCGCCGCATCGCCCCCCTGCAGGAGAGGGGGAGGCCCGCCTGGGAATTCAAGAACTCGGCGGACATCATGAGGCTGCGGCCGGGCCTCAACTACAACTTCACCGTCTTGGAGCTGGATGCAATGCTCCTGGAGTTGTTCAAACGCGACCCCCAGCACCCATTCACGCTGCCGAGGGGCGTCGTTCCATTGTGCAATAATTCTTCGCTTGACCGGATCCGCGCCATGATGCCGTTGTGCGATTCACACGGAATCGTTCCAACTTGGCAAGAGCCTGCGGATGACGTCGTGCAAGCGTTCTTCGACAATTTGGAAGAAGTGCCGGTCCACGCTGACGAGCAGAAGAGCCTCACCCGTGACACCACCGACGAGGAGCTGCAGCGCATCGCCACTAGGGCGGAAGAGGTTGCGGCCGCAGCTGCCGCGGGCGTGTTCGGGTTCACTGTGGAGGAGGCGGAGGCGGCAGAAGCGGCAAACCTTGCCGAGCGCGCGGAGTTCATTGGTGAGGAAGAGCCTGCCGGTTCTGAAGCCGAGCCGAGCGAGGCCGGCGAGGAAGAGCCCGAGCCTTCAGAAAGCTTGCCGTAGGCAGAGCCCCCGGCCCCGCCAAGGAGGCGTCTTCGCAGGGCCGCGGACGTAGCGGGGCGGCAGCCGGGTCAACAGCTGCCGAGCCGTGCGACATGCTCTACCGTGGCAAGCAATGTTGCCGCGGGAGCGCCTCACGCAGCAGCGGCAACTAGAGCGGGATCTTCCCGGGCCACCGCCATCGCCTCCGCCAAGCGGGCAAGGGATCCTATTCCTCCGCCTCGCCGCACCAGAGGGGAGCCGGATTTCGATCTTTCCACGCTCAGCTCCGACGAGGAGGAAGAAGAGTAAGTTTCTTTGGTGCTCTTGTAGTTCTTCAATTTTGATGTTTTTATCTTGTATCTGACTTGCTTCAATCTGGACTCCTTTCTTTTCAGGACGCTGGCCCAGAGAGCGGCGAAGAGGGCCAAGGCCGCGGTGATTGTCATCGAAGATGACCCCACCGTGTCGGCAGGGGGTGGGTCCGAGACCACCTTGACGGACCCGGCAACCACTCCTCAAAGCAGCCCCCAGCGTAAGTTCATAGTTAGCTTTCTGCTGTCGGGCGCTCATGAGTGCTTTTTTCCTTTGTTGATATCTTGCTTGTTGATTTGTGTAGCAGCAGAGCAGCCGCATCAGGAGCGCCCGGAAGCTGGTCCTGAAGTGCCATCTGCTTTGACTACACCGCCAAGGGAGGGGTTCCCGGTAAGGGAGCGCTCTCCAGCAAGGGAGAACTCTCCGGCAAGGGGCAGCACCGTCGATCCTGCGGCGGCCGAGACCGCAATTGCAGATGTTGGCACAGGTAATTCACTTGTCCAAAAACTTTCCCTTGGGTTCTTCTTCTTCTGATTTTCTTCTCTTGGATTTTTGATTGATTTTTCTCCCTTCTTCGTTCCTCAGACCCATCTGCTGCTGAGCCAATGGAGACAGAGGGCGCCGACGAGGAAGGGGCCGGTGCTGATGAGACCGCCGGCGAGGAGGCCGCCAAGGCTGCCGCCGCAGAAGCCGGCGAGGGGTCAGGCGATCGCACTAACGACCCTGAGGCCGCAGGAGCGCCAGGCATTGCGCCGACCGCCGATCCTTCTGCCGCTGCTGCGGGGCCGGGCTTCGAGGAGCCCCAGCCCGGCGCCTACTTGAAGGCCGGCGACGGTATCTTCATCAAGCTACCCTGAGCGTCGAGCTCCAGGGCGCCGGTCGAGGGGGAAACTTTTGATGGGGAGGTGCTCGCCTCTGCTGGACTGTCGTTGGTCAACGCGCCCAGCAGCAGCAGTGGCGAGCCTGAGGAGGAGCAGCTGTTGCGGAAGCTGCTGTCACTCTACCGCGCCCGACAAGCCAAACTGGCTTCCCGAGAAGCGCTTGTCGTGAAGGCGGGAGTGGATATGGAGAAGCGCGCGGAGGAGCTCCGGGGCCACAATCAAGAAACTCTCCGGTCCCTGGCACAGGAGCGGGAGCGGCTCGACGAGGAGTGCACGGCCTTCCTTCTCGAGAAGGCCGAAGCTGAGGAGGAACAAAGGCTGGCCGCCGAGAAGCAGTCCGCGCGAGAAGGAGAATTGGTGCAGCGGAAGGCCAACCTCGACAACTACGAGGAGGAGCTCGCCGAGCGCGAGCAAGCACTTGGTGGGTCGCTCAAGGAAGCAAAGGACGCTGCCGCGATCGCAGAGGCTGCCAAGAAAGAGCTGAAGGAGAAGGTGGCGCAGTTGGAGGCCAATATCGGGAAGAGCGGCGAGGAGCTTGCCGCGCTCAAGCGTGAGCGTGAGAAGGATGCTGCCGGCCACGGTGAGCTGCAAGGTCTTCTCGCTGAGAGGGGCAAGGAGCTCAGTGCTGCCAAGGATTCCAATGCGGACCTGGAGTTGAAGCTGGCCACGCTGATGCAGACGCTGGAGGCCGCCAAGGAGCGGGAGAAAACCTTGTCAGAGAAGGTCAAAGCTGACAAGGCGCTGCTGGAGAGCATCGCAGTTACCCAGAACTCATTCAGAGACACTGTGGAGCACTGGACCGAGGGTCTGGTGAATATTGCCGCAGTCCTCAACGAGGAGCTGGCGCAGCTGGGGATGGAGGACTTTGGGTATCCCTCCGACGAGAATCTCCAACCCAGTGCCAAGCTCAGCCTGTTCTTCAAGGGTGTGGCGACGACACTCCAGCGGCTCCGGGAAAAGATCCCAAAGCAGCTGGCCAACGAGTCGCGCAAAATCTGCGCCGGGGTTCTCCAGAAGGTGCTGATGAAGGTGGCCTTCCGCAATCCAGGCCTCAGCTTCACCAACGTCCTCAAGTCCTTGCCGCCAGACGCTGATCGGGACGCACTCAAGGCCCTTGTCGCACCCATTGTGGACAAGGTGAGCGAGATCAAGAGGGTCGAGGGCGGACGCGTAGACTAGGCCGCCCATTTCTTCTTTTCCCTTGTCGCTGCTAATCATGTTATGAAAACAGTCTGTTAGAGCTGCGACAAGTTATCTTGTAATATAACTTTATTTCTGTTATCAATTTCTATGTTATTTCCTCTACTAGATTCCTTCCTTTGTATGTTTTTACCCTACGCTTCTAGGGAACTTGTCGGCGCAGGCACCCGAGCCGCGAGCGCTGCTTCCGACAAGAAACCTTGTCGCGACTAGATGCAACACACTTAAGTTGTTGAGCGGACTCGAAACAAAGTAAGGGCGCAACTAGCCACGAGTTGGTTCCTCCGCGCACAGGTTTTCCATACAAAGCAGGGTCGTTCGAGGAAAATAACTCAAAAATTTAAAAACTGATTGCTCAAACTTTGGCAACTTAGCTTTTCTGTCGTTTGCTTCCCGGCAAGGCAAAACTTTGCTTGAACGACGCCTGGTCCATACCACAATCTTCTCCTTCCCCCCCGGAAAACTTGTGTGCGAAGGAACCTTCTTTTCCTTTATTGAAAAGAAGAAAGAAGAGAAAATAATAATATGGAGCCCTTCGGCTCGTTATTGCTTACCGGATGTAGGTGCTGCACAAAGTGTCAGATAACACATGCAAGAAAGAAACTAATGCATGAAATGGACAAGTTGTGCGGAGCACATGGGGTTCTATTTATGCACGGGATCTGCACACGGCTTTGTACAAAGGATTACATGCAACAGCGGCAAGACTTGTACAAAAGGTGGTTGCCGGAACGGGGTTCCGGCAACCGCGCCCTACGGGAAAAACTTACGAAGATGTGCTATGTTCCAGGAGTTGCTCACCGGAATGCCATCTTCGGTCTCAAGGCGGACAGCGCCGGGCCTTGTGACTCGTCTCACCCGATAAGGGCCTTCCCACTTCGGCGTCAACTTGTTGGAATTCTTGGCGGACTGAACGCGCCGAAGAACAAGGTCGCCTTCCTCGAAGCTTCTGGCCTTAACTTTGCGGCTATGGTAGCGGCACAAAGCTTGCTGGTATCGAGCAGCTCGTACAGCAGCCTGAAGACGATCTTCCTCAAGGAGCAGCGCGTCGTCTTGTCGCAGCTGTTCTTGCTCAAGCTCATCATAAGCGAGCACTCGAGGCGATCCGTATACGAGTTCCGTGGGGAGAACTGCCTCTGCTCCATAGACTAGAGCGAAAGGTGTCTGGCCAGTGGCTCGATTTGGCGTCGTTCTGATCGACCAAAGAACCACCGGCAGCTCCTCGATCCAGTTTCTTCCGCACTTGCGCAGCCTGTCGAAAGTTCTGGTCTTGAGCCCGCGCAACACTTCAGCATTTGCCCTCTCTGCTTGACCGTTGCTTCTCGGATGAGCAACAGAAGTGAAGCAGACCATGGCGCCAAGGTCTTGGACGTACTGCATGAAGGTGCGGCTCGTGAATTGCGTGCCGTTGTCGGTGATGATCCTGTTAGGGATCCCGAAACGGTAAACAATTGACCTGAAGAACTTGACTGCTGACTGTGTTATCACCTTCCTCACTGGCTGCACTTCCGGCCACTTTGTGAACTTGTCGATTACGACGTACAAGTACTCAAAGCCCCCGACAGCTCGGGGGAAAGGGCCGAGGATATCGAGCCCCCAGACCGAAAATGGCCAGGATAAAGGGATCATCTGGAGAGCTTGAGCTGGCTGGTGTATCTGTTTGGAGTGGAACTGGCACGCTTCACACTTGGTTACTTGTGCAGTTGCATCCTGGAGGGCTGTCGGCCAAAAGAAACCTTGCCGGAAAGCTTTGCCGGCAAGTGCTCTTGCGCCAATGTGGTGGCCACATATGCCTCCATGTATCTCTGCCAACAGCTTTTGTCCATCTTCCCGGCAAATACACTTCAATTTCACACCGTTGAGTCTTCTTCTGTACAGTATGCTATCGACAAACTGGTACATACTTGACTGCCGGGCTACTTTTTCCGCTTCTTCTTGCTCTTCGGGAAGTTCTCCTGTCTGAAGGAAATGGACAATCTGCTATGCCCATGCTGGAGCTTGTGGCTCGACAACAAGGACTAAAGGCACATCTGCTGCTGCGGGAACATCCGCTTCTACGGCAAGGACTTGCGGCCCTGCCGGAGCTTGATGTTCCCCGGCAAGCTTGCCAGAGCAAAACTTGTCGGGAGCGTCTGCTTCAACGGAACAAACCATAAGGCTTGCCGGAGCAGACTGCCCCTCAGCATCCTTGGTGTTGATCTTGGGGACTTTCTTGGCGGCGGCTTCGGGGAGCTCTGCCGGAAAGTAGTCACCAGAAACCAACTTCCTCTTCTTGCTTTGTCCAGTTGATGGTGTTACGGATGGTTGAGTCAACTTGAGCACAAAGATCCCTGGTTCCACAGGTAACTTTAGTGCGGCGCACTTTGACAGGCCATCAGCAATGTCATTCTGAGCTCTTGGGATATGCTCCATCTGTAGGCCGTCAAAGTGCTCTTCTAGCTTCCTCACTTCATCAACATATGCTTCCATCAATGGACTCTGGTAGTTCTTGTTCACTTGGCGGACGACAAGCTGTGAGTCACCCCTGACAATGAGCTTCTTGATCCCAAGGTCTACTGCGATTCTGAGATCGGCAAGCAATCCTTCATACTCTGCAGTATTGTTGGTTGCTTGCTCCTTGGGAAAGTGCATCTGGACTACGTACTTGAGGTGCTCTCCGGTGGGCGCGACAAGCAGCACGCCCGCACCGGCGCCTTGCAGCGAGAAAGCACCATCAAAGTACATCAGCCACTCTTTGCTTGCCTCTTGGACGGGGATGCTCGTCTTTGGAATTTCTTCATCTGGTGTTGGCGTCCATTCTGCTATGAACTCTGCCAATGCTCTGCTTTGGATAGTTGAAGTGCTCTCAAACTTGAGGCCAAAGCTTGACAGTTCCAGCGCCCACTCGACAATCCTGCCTGTCGCTTCTGGATTTTGCAGTATCCTCTTCAGCGGAAAGCGAGTGACGACTGTGATCTCATGTGCTTGGAAGTAATGGCGCAGCTTTCTCGAGGCCATGAGGAGGCCGAAAAGCAACTTCTGCACACCAGAGTACCTTGATCTAGCCCCCTGTAGAAGGGAACTGACAAAGTAAACTGGACGCTGCACCATTCTCTTCTGCATCTTATCATGCTCCTGCACAGATCCATCTTTGTCGGGACCAGACTTGTCGGCGAAGCCCCCTGCTTGTCGCTGGATGCATCTGCCGTGGTTGCTGGCTCATCATCTGCCTCCCTCTCCGCCACTAACGCAGCACTAACCACTTGATTGGTTGCCGCTATATACAGCAGCAACTTCTCTTGCGGCTTAGGTGCGACAAGTGTTGGAGTGGAGGACAGGTATCTCTTCAAGTCCTGCAGCGCAGCCTCCGCCTCCGGAGTCCATTTTATTGGACCTGCCTTTTTCAAAATTTTGAAAAATGGCAGGGCGCGCTCAGCAGATCTAGAGATAAACCTGCTGAGAGCAGCCACGCAACCGGCAAGCCTTCGTACATCCTTGACGCGCTTTGGTGCTTCGATCTGCTCAATGGCCTTGATCTTGTCGGGATTGGCTTCAATTCCCCGCTGAGACACGAAGAACCCGAGAAGCTTGCCGGAAGGGACTCCAAACACGCACTTCTCGGGGTTAAGCTTGAGGTTGATCTTGCGCAGATTTGCAAATGTCTCGTCTAAATCTTGAATCAGGGTCGCCCTGTTCTTGCTCTTGACCACTATGTCATCCATGTAGGCTTCCACATTTCTGTGCATCTGCGGCTCAAAAGCGTGGTGGACTACCCTTGCGAATGTTGAACCAGCATTCTTCAAACCGAAAGGCATCCGTATGAAGCAGTACGTGCCACACGGGGTGATAAATGCGGTTTTCTCTTCATCCTCTTCTGCCATGAAGATCTGATGGTATCCTGAGTATGCATCAAGAAATGAAAGCAAATCACATCCGGCTGTGGAGTCAACAATCTGGTCAATGCGCGGCAAGGGAAATGGGTCTTTGGGACAAGCTTTATTAACATCAGTAAAGTCAATACAAAGCCTCCATTTCCCGTTAGCCTTGCGCACGACAACAGGATTGGCCAACCAGGTGGGATGGAGCACTCCTCTGACAAGGCCTGCTGCTTCCAACTTCTTGATTTCTTCTGTGATGAATTCTTGGCGCTCTACTGCCTGTTTCCTGACTTTCTGCTTGACGGGCCGCGCATGAGGACAAACGGCAAGGTGGTGCTCAATTACTTTCCTGGGAACACCGGGGATATCAGACGGTTGCCACGCAAACACGTCGACATTCGCCCACAGGAAAGCAATGAGCGCGCTTTCCTATTTGGGGTCGAGAGTGGCGCTGATGCTGAAGGTACCACCAGTGCCGTCCTCCCTGGCGGACACCTTCTTGGTCTCAGGTGGAGCTGCCATTGCCTTCTTACACTTGCCGGTGGAGCTCGATGGTGCGTCCTCGACGGTAGCGCAGCACTCCGAAGAGGTGCGCTTGCCGGAGTGGGCATCAGAGCTCTTGCCGGACTTGGTCTTCTTCTTCCCCCCGGGAGCTTCAGCGGCAAGTGTCTTGTGTTCTGCTGCGGCTGCTGCTTCCCGGTAGATCTTGTCGGCACAGATAAGAGCATCCTTCTTGTCGCCAGGGACAGAGATGACACTTATCGGGCCTGGCATTTTCAGTACGTTGTACGCATAGTGAGAGGCTGCCATGAACTTGGCGAGTGCCGGACGGCCAAGGATTCCATTGTAAGGTAATGGAAAGTCAGCAACATCAAACGTGACCCTCTCAGTCCTGAAGTTCAGCTCGCTGCCAAATGTTACCGGCAACGTGATCTTTCCCTTCGGCTTGCTCCTTCCCGGGTTGATTCCTTGAAATGTACCGGTCTCTTCGAGCTCGCTGTCAGGGATCTGGAGTTTCTGGAGCACCGCGGAGGAGATCAGGTTCAAGCCGGCCCCGCCGTCAACTAGCATCTTAGTGACCTTGAGGTTGCGGATTGTTGGTGAAACCAACATCGGCAAGCACCCGACCGCAGTTATGCGATCAGGGTGGTCCTCAATATCAAAGATGATAGGCGTGCTGGACCATTTCAGAGGCTTGCGTGACTCGACGGGTGGTTCTGCTGCATTAACTTCCCGCACCCACTGCTTGAGCTGGCGGTGCGAGGTATGCAGAGAAGCACCACCGTCAACGCACAGGACCTCTGTGGCTTTCTGGAACTCCTGCTCATCAGTCTCCTCATCATCCATGTCTTCATCGTCGTCGTCATCTTCATCCTTGTCGCGGCCGCGAGGAGGTCTGTCTCCTTGCCGCTGCTTGGCCTTGCCGCGGCGTCCTCCTCGGCCGGGACGTTTCTTGCCGGATCCCCCAGCACCTTCCTGGGCCTTCTCCTTGTCGCGCCGCTCGTATTCAGCTTTTTGTTGCTCAACAAGCTGCTCGACTTTCTTACAGTTCTGGAGATCATGGCCCTTGGTGCGGTGGATCTTGCAATACTGCTTGTTGGTGCCGTCCTGCTTGTCGGTGACCGCCACCTCCGCGGCAACCTCCTTGCCGGAGTCACCAGCTTTGGCTTTCTTGGCGCCACCACCATTGCCGGACTGCTCAACAACTAGCACCTCTTTGCCTTTCTTCTTCCTGTTGTTCCGCCGTCGGTTTTTCCTTGGCGGGGCAGCATCTTCACTGTCAGATCCTCCCGCTCCTACATTCTCTCCGGGGAGTCTCCTCCCTTCCTCAGCACGTGCACACTTGTCGGCCAGTGCATATAACTCACTGACGTCCCTGATCTTGCACATCGCCATTTCCTCCCGCATCCTACAGTTTCGCACATTCTGATGGAACGCGCTGATCATCACAGCAGGGTGGACGTCTGGGATGTTGTGCTGCACACTGCTGAATCTCTGAATGTACTTGCGCAGGGGCTGTCCTTCCTTCTGGGCGAGCAGATGAAGATCACTCTCCTGGCCATGAGGCTTGTGTCCGCCTGTGAAGGCGCCGACAAACTGATGGCACAGATCAGCCCAAGAGGATATGGAGTTGTCCGGCAAGTGCATGAGCCAGGATCTGACGTTGGGCTTGAGCACCAGCGGGAAGTAGTTGGCAAGGATCTTGTCATCCCGTCCCCCGGCAGACTGCACCGCAATGGTGTAGATGCTGAGGAACTCCGACGGATGCGTCTTGCCGTCGTACTTCTCCGGTACGTCTGGCTTGAAGTTCTTCGTGCTGGGCCACTGGACTTGCCGCAGCTCACGAGTGAACGCAGGGCAACCTACCGCATACGGCAGATCGCCTGGTTCCCCTGGCGCATGCATGTCAACAGAGGGTCCAGCGCGCTTGTCGGATTGACGTCGCGCTTCTCTTCGGCGCTCGATGCGGGTTCGAGCATCTTCTTGTTGTTGATCATGAAGAACTTGGCGCTGATCGCGACGAGCTCGTGGATCTGACGATGCAGTGGAGTCGCTGTCGAGGTGGATCCGGTGAGTCGGCGATCTTGGCCTTCGGGGTGGTGATTGCATGGTAGTTGCACCTCCACCCGTTTCGTCGCCACCGGCTCGCGCCCGGCAACCCTGCCGCGGCAGCGACGCGCTCGGCCGCCATGGAGTGTTGCCGTTGGCATAGCCGATGATACTCTGAATGGTGGCCCTCATTCGTCGATCTTGTCCAACGTCAGAGGGTAATCTAGGAGCAGTTGAGCTCGCGCCAAAGCTTCTGCTGGAGTGGTGGGTGGCAGTGGCGGACGGCGCGAGGAGCGGGACGTGCTCGGACTTCTAACTATGTTAGAAGGAGCAGTATCCCGTCCAGGCGACCGCGCCCCGCTCGTGCCAGCACGCTGGCGTGCATGCTGGTCTTGAGCACCCCGAGATCCACCAGCTTGGTCTTGGCCTATCATGCGTATGGCACTGCGAGTGTCATGACGATGTTGGTCTTGCGCCTCCTGAGAGCGGCGCGGAACATGTACAGTCGCCAAGGTTTGTGCAGCCTTGTCCTTGGACCTGGCAGCATCATAAGCTTCCTCGTCGACGTCCATTCTTCCGCCGGCGTCCATTCCACCATTCGTTTGCTCCAACGGTGGTGGAAGTGACATGGACGGAGCGGCTGCCGCCGAAGTCTTCTTCTTCGGTGGCATGTTGATGAAGGGAATGAAGATCTAGCTCGTGTGAACGCCGGATCAGGTTCACACAATCTCGACGCCCCCTACCTGGCGCGCCAAAGATGTCGGGGAAACTGATCCATGAACACCTATGGGGCCGGCGGACCGAGCCCCTTTCGGTTCGGCGGGGGGCGGAGATCGCACGAAGAGCAGATCGAGGCGAAGCACACGAGCAGTTTACCCAGCTTCGAAGCTCTCCGGAGAGATAACACCCCTACTGCTGCTTGTTTGATTATCTTGTGTTCTTGCTCCAGAGAGAGAGAGCGTAGTGTTTTTCTGGGTTACGAATGGGTCGAACCTCTCCTACGTTGCGCATGGGCCTCCTTTTATATGCTCAAGGGGTCACCGACAGGTGGCAACGCAAAGAGGGGTACCAATGTAAAAAGTGGGGTGGTTGGTACAGTTACTTGTACAGTGCACCCTACCTAACCCTGACGGCAGGGGACAAGGGCATTAAATGCCCATCTGGGTCGCCCAAACAGTGCAGAAAAGGACCGTTAGGGGCGCCACCGTTCGCCACGATGGCGATCTTGTCAGCTTCGCATGCCACCGCGCACCGCTGGCTGCACAGCCTCCCGCCACACGCGCCTGGAGAGGCCCCCAGGGCGACACGTTGGTGGATGCGCTGGAGCGTGGGCACAGAGTGGCCGCCTACCGCGGAAAGCGCCTTGCTGCTGTTGTTATCTTGTCGGGCCCGGAAGCTTGTCGCTCACCGGGCCTCGAGGTACCTTGGTTGGTCTTCCCGGCAAGCTCCTCTTGTCGGGGCCTTGTTGCCTTGCCGGAGCGCGTGGCGCGTCGCGGCAAGTTCCTTGGCGTGCCTTGGTTGGCCTTCCCGGCAAGCTCCTCTTGTCGGGGCCTTGTCTCCTGAGCTTAAATACTTTGTTCTTGAATGGCTCCAAGGGAACCACGGAGGATCTTGGCGTTCTCCCGGCAAGCCTTGCCGCGGGGTGCTGCAACTGCCCGTGCACAAGTTCGGGGTACTAGGGTACCCCTATTCTAGTACACCGACAATAGCCAACTGTTGACTATATTAAAGTGCCATGTCATCTATAGCCAACTTATAGCCAACATATATAACAATTACCCATAAGCATGTGCTACTTTATTAATACATGGCCCAC
The DNA here is from genome assembly GCF_018294505.1 of Triticum aestivum. Taxonomy (NCBI): domain Eukaryota; kingdom Viridiplantae; phylum Streptophyta; class Magnoliopsida; order Poales; family Poaceae; genus Triticum; species Triticum aestivum. The sequence continues at coordinate 301,446,352 of NC_057812.1, forward strand.
TTTCCACTCTCACATAGTGCCTAGGATCACGTGCTGCAGCTGGCTCTTGCATGAGAGCCCGCTTACATTCGCTCCCATATCCTCTCTCCTCCAACTAAGCATTTGAAATATTACTTTACTTCTTATAGCCTGCTGACTGAACCTATTGTACTCGCTCTAGGTCACCTTAGGAAAACCAAATAATCCCAAAACACTTAGGCGTGGTGCATTAACTCCCACCTCATTTCTTGTTTCTTGACATATCAACCAATAAGAGATGTGGGGCGTGCAAGTTTTCAATGACTCGAGACTACCAAACACAACATGCAGTGGTTAGCTCATTGCATGCAATGCTATTAATTAGCAAATAAACATTAATTTGTCTCGTTTTCCCCTCATTCCTGGCCACGGTGCACAACTTAAGATGACTTATTCACCTAGACGGAGGGAGTAAATTCGTGGTGGTATAGAAAAAAGTAAACAAAATCGATACTCAAAAACTAATTCCTAAAGATCATTTCTTGCAAAGCACAATAAGTGTTATTTCTTCACAAGTTTTGGATGCAGGTTGAACAATTGAATGATTTTGTTTGCAAAAGATACCTTTTTATCTATTTCACCCCGAAGTTTGTGAGCTCTAAACAAGAAATAATATCCAAAGAAACCTATCGATACTCGTTACACATGAGATGACTCCCACATACTTTGTCAAAATAAACAACTCCCCGATCAATGCATTTCACTATTCCATGCAACGCACGGGCACCTTACTATATATAGGATAACCATAAATTTAACTAACATTATACATAGTACGATAAATGCTCATGCATATCACCAAAAATTATATCATTGAAAACTATGTTCAAATATGAATCCAACGATATAGTATTTGTTGACATGCACTAACATTTTGTCAGTTAAATATTTAGTCAAATTCAATGGGGGACTAATAAACCACGATCGAGGTAGTGCTAGTTTAGAGGGCGGCGCTGCATGGGAGTCTCACCCCGCTCGTGGCGCGTCAGTAAAGCCATCATATCACAAAACCCCACCACTCCCAGTAATAAGTGGCCTGGTAAAAAAAATGAACAAGCAACCATCACATCCCTCTGTCTTTTTTTCCATTTCATCTCTCTGCATTTACTTTGTCCGGTTCATCTCGCACACTCGATCCCTAGCTACAACTCCTAGTATCCCTAGCTACTACTCCTAGGGATAGTTCTTTTTGCGGCTTAAAAAATAAGCCATCTCTTCCCCAGCTTTTCCCATAAAGACTAGTCACAGTGGAGAGTAACATAAGGCGCCTCACTCATTCATTTGGGCTTCTAAACTACTACCTCCGTCCCAGTTTATTAGTCACTATTGTAATTTGTGCTAAATTTTGACCAAAGATTTAACTGATAAAATGTTAGTGCATGTCAACAAAAGTTATATAATTATTGGTGACATGCACAAACATTTCATTAGTTAAATTTATAGTCAAAATTTGACACAGATTAAAATGGGGACCAATAAACCAGGACAGAGGTAGTAGTTATGGGATTACTAATCTAGAAGACTAAAAGAACTGGCCCTGGTACTCCTAGTAGTAGTACTCAAGTTGGAATTCCAATTGCATAGCACAACTTTTTCGGCAAAAAATTTGATACAGGGTGTATGAAGCACTTTGGGAATTTGCATGCCTTCCCGACCAGGAGTAACACCATCTAATACGATAATAGCGGAAGGCTTGGAAGATAAAGTGAGTCCATCAACCCAACAGCATAGCTGAGTTGCACGGTAACAACCTAACGAAACTTACTCCTCGTCTGAAAAGTCTGCAACATAATACATTGCAGCCCGAAAACGAGTCAGCACATGGAATATGCTGGCAATATAACACAGTAGAGCAAGAACAGAATAATGCTATCACTACATGCATATTTGGCTGGTGGAAAGGCTCTATGGTTATAGTTTGGCGAAAAGCCAATTTTTCCCTACAACAAAGGAATAGATTTTATTTAACTATCATGGTAGTTGAAACATCATTGAGAAGGTTCCTCCAACTCAATCCCAATTAAAAGTAATTATCAACCCAACAATATTAAATTAGAGTGATGAGATACATATGATAATCTATGTACTAGATACTCAAGATGTCCATAACCGGGGACATGGCTAACCATGATTAGATTGTACACTCTATAGAGGTTTGCACACTTTTCCCCACGAGACTCGATCTCCTCCGTTGGATTTCTCGTACAACATGGTGTTTGAGAAGTGGATGACCGAGACACAGTCTTTCAGAAGCATTAACTCTGACCCCGGGTAGACAGTACCAACCTGCATCCCTCTACATGTGCTAGCCTGCCACGGGAAGAGGTCATGCAACTTACTCAACTATGCTAGAGCCCATAATAGCTTGTGGCTGCACACAGAAGTTTCTAGCATGAAATATCTCAGTTCCCTTTGAGCCTGGGTGGCGGACCTTAGGATTATCACATGGGTACTCCAGGATATCCTAGGAGAACACTGGATTCTCCAGGTGCCCGACAAGTAATCCACCCAGATGTGTATTAAAGTTGCCACCTTAAGTTGAACCATTAATTTAACAATCTCACATCTGTCATGGATTCACTCACCCAAACCACGTCTACAAGCATAGCATGGCAATATAAGCAATACGTAGAAGTAACTCCCTTTGGTTTGATAATAACAGGGCAATAGGTTCTACCTCATCAACTACTTCCCAAACCCACATGTTATCAAGCCCTAGCCATGCAATGTTTGAGGGTTGAAACTAATGCATAAAAATAGGGTGATAAAGGGATATGATCAAAGTGTTACTTGCCTTGCTGATGATCCGCAAAACCTAGAGACTCGTAGTAGCACGCTTCGCACTCTGGGTATTCTATCGCAAACAAACAAACAATAGTATACATAAGCAAACAAGCGAAGAAGCACGGCTAAAACATGAATAAGAAGAGCTAACCAGAAAGTTCAACTTAAGAACTCCAGTTTGCAAAAAGAATCAAATCAAACGGAGCAACGAAACTCAAACTACGAAAGAAACACGATCCGATTACTAATCTGGACTAAAGTCAAATTCTTACAGTACCAAATCTTGTTAAAGTGGGTTAAATGGAAAGAGGGCTTCGAGACGAAGATCTAGGCGCTTGAATCGCCTGATTCCGATAAACGAGCGAAAAGATAAACTAAGACGAAAATCAGATCAGAAATCGTGACTGAAAATTGCCGCAAAAAAATCAAAGAAAAGAAAAACGGACGAACAGGCTAACGAATGAACGTTCGTTGTCTATGACTAATGGGATAAAACCGTTCGTTAAAACAAACGTACGGACGAACGTCCATTAAATAACTAAACCAAGAAAACCGGTGAACCGATCTAAAAAACCGAAACTAGGGTTTTTAAAAAAACCAACGGTTTTTACCTAAACCGAAAAAATCCGGACGGCGAGATCACGAACTCCTGCGCGGCTCCGGCGGCTTCCGGCGAGTGGGGCGGCGGCGCGGGAGACGGCGGGATGCGGCGCGGGGCGGCGGAGGGCGGCGCGGGGCGGCTCGGCGGCGGCGCAACAGCTGCGGCGAGCGGCAAGGTGCGGCAGCGGCAGCAGCAGCGGCGAGCGGCGGCAGGGTGGCTTGCGGGCGGTGGCAGCTGCGGCTTGGGGCTCTAGTGGGGGCCCCTGGTCAGCTTTTAAAAGGGGGGCGGCGTGGCTTGCGGGAGGGGGCGGGGGGCGTGGCCGACTCAGCCACGGCGAGCGGCGGCGGCTCGGGCGCGGTCTCCGCGAGGGAGACGGCGGTGCGGGGCGGCTGGGCTAACTTGGCCTCGGCCCAGTTCGGTCCGGCGGGCTTCTATTTTTCTAAAACTGATTCCACCGAAAAGAAATCCTAGAAAAATAAATAAAAATCTAAAAATACGAAAACAAATTTTCACCGTCTAAATAAAATATTTAGAACAGGGTGAACATTTTCTTGTTCAAAATGCAATTTTTGAAAAATGCATATTTTTCCTATGCAAATAAAATAGTAGTAACATCGGAATAAAAACAAATATTTGATTTTAATATTTTTCCTCCAAGATTTCATTTCTTTTGGAGAAGTCATATTATCTCCTCTCATATATTTTAATATGAAATAGTTTTGGAGAGAAAAATAATTAAAACAAATAATCCTCATTTCAATATTTGATAAAATTTCAAATATGAAAACAGGGAATCCCCAACTCTCTCCGAGGGTCCTTGAGTTGCTTAGAATCTCGAGGATTGCAAAACGAAATGCAAAAAAATATCCTATGCATGAATGACCTATGTATAACATTCCAAATTGAAAATTTGGGATGTTACAAACCTACCCTCCTTAAGATGAATTTCGCCCTCGAGATTCAGGTTGGATAGAAAATAGGTGTGGGTGGTCTTTGCGAAGATCATCCTCTCATTCCCAGGTGGCTTCATCCTCGGTATGGTGGCTTCACTGAACTTTGCAAAACTTAATAACCTTGCTGCGGGTGACTCGGCTGGCAAATTCAAGAATCCTGACTGGCTTCTCCGCATAGGTCAGATCACTGTCCAACAGAATCGCTTCCAAGGGCAGTGTATTTCTCAGTGGTGTATCGGCCATCTTAGCATGACACTTCTTCAACTGTGAAACATGAAATACATCATGAACGTCTGACAATCTTTCTGGTAACTCCAACTTGTAGGCAACTTCTCCCATGCATTCCAAAATACGGTATGGTTCTACAAATCTCGGGGCTAACTTTCCCTTAACTCCAAAACATTTAACACCTCGCAAAGGTGAACCTCACAAATACACTCTGTCTCCGATTTCATAGACTACCTCCTTGCGTTTTGAATCTGCATAACTCTTCGGCCTGGACTGAGCTACCTTCAGTCTATCTCGGATCAACTTAACCTTCTCTTCTGATTCCTTAATCAAATCTGGTCCAAATAACTGGCGGTCTCCCACTTCATCCCACATCAACAGCGTCCTGCACCTTCTTCCATACAGGGCTTCGAACGGTGACATCTTCAAGCTGGCCTGGTAACTATTGTTGTATGAGAACTCCGCGTAGGGCAGGTTGTCATCCCAACTAGATCCATAATCTAGTGCACAAGCTCTCAACATATCCTCTAGAATCTGGTTGACTCTCTCGGTTTGTCCATCTGTCTGCAGGTGAAAAGCTGTACTGAACTCCAGTCTGGTTCCCAAAGTTTCATGCAACTGATTCCATAACTTTGAGGTAAACTGGGTCCCTCTATCTGATACGATGGTCCTCGGAACTCCATGCAAACATACGATCCTGGTCATGTATATCTTGTCCAACTTCGCACTTGTCTAGGTGGTTTTCACTGGAATAAAGTGAGCCACTTTGGTCAAGCGATCAACTACTACCCATATAGAATCATATCCTGATTTGGTCTTGGGCAATCCAGTGATGAAATCCATGCCAAGCTTATCCCACTTCCATTCGGGTATCGGCATAGGCTGTAACAATCCTGCTGGCTTTTGATGTTCTACCTTCACTCTCTGACATACATCATATACGGCTACATATTCGGCAGTATCCTTCTTCATACCAGTCCACCAGAAATGTTCCTTCAAATCCAAATACATCTTGGTGTTTCCGGGGTGTATCGAGTATGGTGAGTCATGAGCCTCCTGAAGTATTAACTTCCTGATCGCTGTGTTATTGGGCACCTAAATACGGTCCTCAAACCATAAGGTTTCGTGCTCATCCTCACGAAAACCTTTGGCCTTTCCTTTGCTCATCCTCTCTTTTATCTCGGCAATCTCTTTGTCATCATTCTGAGCTTCTCGAATTTTTCCTAACAATGTAGACTGAACTTCCATTGTTGCAACAAAACCTCTAGGAACAATCTCCAATCGAAGTTCCCTGAGATCCTCTGCTAACTCCTTTGGCAATCCTGTGCTTACGAGGGTGTTGGCATAACTCTTCCATCTCAAAGCGTCTCCTACGACATTGGCCTTGCCTGGATGATAGTGAAGCTTCATATCATAATCCTTTATAAGCTCCAACCATCTCCTTTGCCTAAGGTTCAGCTCCTTCTGTGTGAAAATGTACTTCAAACTCTTATGATCAGTGTACACATCACAACAGTTTCCAATAAGGTAATGTCTCCAAGTATTTAACGCATGCACTATGGCAGCCAACTCCAAATCATGCATGGCATAATTTAACTCATGCGATTTCAGTTGTCGTGAGGCATACGAAACAACTCTTCCGTCCTGCATCAGTACTCCTCCAAGTCCTAAGCGAGAGGCGTCGCAATACACTTGGAAATCCTTGCATATATCCGGCAGAATCAGCACTGGGGCTGTAGTCAGAAGTTTCTTTAACTCCCGAAAACTCGCCTCACATTCTTCCGTCCATTTAAATTTGGTATCCTTCTTCAGTAACTCCATCATTGGCTTCACAATCTTGGAAAAATTCTCAATGAATCTCCGATAGTATCCTGCGAGTCCAAGAAAACTGCGGATCTCGCTAACTGAAGTGGGTGCCAACCATTTAGTGACTGACTGAACCTTGGTGGGGTCTACTGCTATGCCTTCTCCTGATATAACATGTCCAAGGAATCCAACTTCCTTCAACCAAAACTCACATTTGCTGAACTTGGCATACAACTGATGTTCCCTGAGTTTCTCGAGAACTAAACGCAAATGCTCCTTGTGCTCCTCTTCATTCTTTGAGTATACCATTATATCATCAATGAACACCACAACAAACTTATCCAAATATTCCATGAACACCTTGTTCATCATGCTCATGAAATAGGCAGGGGCGTTAGTCAGTCCAAATGACATGACCATATACTCATATAATCCGTACCTTGTGGTAAATGCGGTTTTAGGTATATCCTTTTCCCGGATCTTCAACTGGTGATATCCTGATCGCAGTTTGATCTTCAAAAATACCTTATCTCCTTGCAACTGGTCAAACAAATCATTGATCATCGGCAGTGGGTATATGTTCTTGATCGTTACCTCATTCAACGCACGATAATCCACAACCATTCTTAGAGACTTATCCTTCTTCTCAACCAAAAGCACTGGGGCCCCCCATGGTGATGAACTCCATTGGATGTAACCTTTCTCCAATAACTCCTTGATCTGCTTCTTAATCTCCTCCAGATCATTTGCGGGCATCCGGTAGGGTCTCTTTGATATTGGCCCAGTACCTGGCAATAGCTATATCAAAAACTCGATGTCTCGATCCGGTGGCATGCCGGGTAACTCCTCGGGAAAAACATCTAGGTAATCCTTCACTACAGGCACTTCCTCCTGAACAACTCCCGTGAGGGTATTTACTTGGCTCCTCCTAGGCGCATGTCTAGATACATACTTGATCCTCCCCCCCCCCCCCGGGTGGTGAGATAAATCGATTTACTAGCACAGTCAATGCTTCCTCCATACTTTCACATCCAGTCCATGCCTAATATCACATCCAATCCTTGTGACTCCAAAATTATTAGGTCTGACGGAAAAACATGGCTGCCAATGGTTAAGGGTATCCTGTCGCACCATCGGCTAGCCATATACCCTGCTCCAGGTGAACTTACTAACAGAGGGGTCCTAAGGGCTTGGGTTGGTAGTTTAAACTTATCCACGAATCCCCTTGATATGTATGAATGTGATGCACTAGTATCAGAAAGAACAAGGGCGGTAAAAGACTTAACCAAAAACTTATCGATAACTGCGTCTGGCTACCCTTCAACCTCCTCCACGTTAACGTGGTTCACTTGTCCTTTGTTGAATGGATTAGGCTTCTTCCCAGCGCTCCCATTACCGTTTCCATTCTTCGCTTCCGGGCACTCTGTGGCATAGTGTCTAGTCTTCCCGCACTTGAAGCAAGTAATGTGACTTAGGTCTCTCTTGGCGGGTGTGGCTGGATTGGAGCGGCTGTGATTGTTGCTTGTTCCGTTCCCAGTCCCATTCTTGGAGCCATTATGGTTATGCGAACTTCCTCTATTGTGGTTATGACTGCCATGGTTATGAACAAGTCCTCCCGGGTTCGGGGTTAGACGAGGCTTCTGCTGAACTCCTGAGTTGTACCTTCCTTGTCCATACTTCCTTTTGCGGCTCTCAATTTGCTGTTGCTTCCCTTCAATCATAAGAGCCTTGTCTACCAACTCCTGGTAGTTGTTAAATGTTGCCACCATCAATTGCATGCTCATCTCATCATTAAGCCCTTCCATAAACTTCTCCTGCTTCGCGGCATCTATGGCCACATCGTCAGGGGCATAACGAGACAGCTTACTAAATTCATCCACGTACTGCCCCACAGTACGGTTCCCTTCGCACAAGTTGCGAAACTCACGCTTCTTCATGCTCATAGCTCCTGTTGAGACATGGGCGGTGCGGAATGCTTGCTAAAACTGATCCCATGTAACAGTGGCTATAGGATAGGTGACAGTGTAATTCTCCCACCATGAGGCTGCTGGTCCATCCAACTGATGTGCGGCAAAACACACATTCTCAGCATCTGTACATCCTGCAGTGGTTAACTCCATTCCAATCCTGTGGAGCCAATCATCTGCCACTATCGGCTCGGTGCTATTGAAAACACCGGCGGTAGCAACCTCAGAAAACGGGCTAGGTTATCAACTGGTGGTGGTGGCGGTGGGTTGTTATTGTTTTTATTGCCTTGGTTCTGAACTAATAACTGCATTAGTGTATTCTGCTGCTGGATCAACTGAGTGAGCTCCAATGGGAAGGTAAATCCGGGGTCACGTCTCGGAGGCATCTGAAGGTTTAGAGGGAAGAAAATAGAATAGAATGAGGTCTAGTGAGAGAATCACTACCCATATGCACATGAGACAAACACAATCATATCACTCACTCAATCAAACAAGGGCATACAATCGATCTAACTATCATTATAGAAGTGCTCGGACTATACTATATGCATGGTGGAATACTACTACTGATGTGGTGGTCTACTAGAAATATTGATCGGTCGAAGACTCCATGATGTCTGCTCCAGCTTCGTCTTCATAGTCATCATCGCTATCGTCGGGGTCTGAGTCTGTGCCGTCGATGATGATGTAGTCCTCAGAACGAATCTCCTTGGGTTCATCATCTTCTCCTCCTGGCGCGGGGTCTCCCATGAAGACTCCTAGCTTCATTATCAGGTCGACATTCTTATCCACTAGTACGATGATTTCCTCCTCATAATATTCGTGTGTAGCCATGAGTTCTTCCTCCAGTTCCATGATCCTTGTCATCGCCTTCTTCAAATCTATCATGCCTGCGCACATCTGGTTCTCATGGCGACGAATGTGCTGGTTCAGCTCCTGGATGAAAGCTGCGATTGATCTATCCTTCCTAGTGCAGATCATCTCCCATTGCTCATCTCGGCGCCCACAAATCTAGTAAATAGTATCCTTAAGCTCCTTATGGTAAACTTCTCCAATGTGTCCCATGGTGATGTGAGCCGCCATACTCTTTCCTAGACTCCAGGTTGGTGCATCAAAGGAACACTCTATGGGCTTGGTGACTGGCGCGAATGTCCTTCCTGGAACTTGAACTTGAATCATCCATCGCTCCTCTTCTGGTAGAGTGGCATTGTAAGTTCCGGTGAAGCTCGGTATTCCAATGTTTAGGTACTTAGTGACTTCCTTCAAGTGTCGTCCAAAAGGTGCTTCTTCATCCGGTTGTTCAAACTTATTCCCTACGTCTGCCATCCTAAAGAGTAGAAATGGAGAGGAATCAGAAATGAGAAGAGAGTAGTGATCTAGGGCTTTAGCTTAGTGGTCGTGTCCTACACTCAGCGTGTGCTCTGATACCATCTTGTAGTGACCCGACCTCAAACGGTCAAGTCTCTATGCTTCAGTGTCATCCCTGGATCGGTAATGCTGACACACACAATACTCGAAGGATTTATAACAGAGTAGCAATCACACACTTAATACATCGAATGTCTCAAAAGAGAACTTATTATAATGAATATGGCTTAAGGCCATCTAATATGATAATAGTGGAGGGCTAGGAAGATAAATTGAGTCCATCAACTCCAATGGCATAGCTGTGCTGCACGGCAACGACCTAACGAACCTTACTCCTTGTCTGAAAAGTCTGCAACATAATACGTTGCAGCCCGAAAATGGGTCAGCACATGGAATATGGTGGCAATATAACATAGTAGAGGAAGAACAGAATAATGCTATCACTACATGCATATTTGGCTGGTGGAAAGGCTCTATGGTTGTAGTTTTGCGAAAAGCCAAATTTTCCCTACAATAAAGGAATAGATTTTATTTAACTATCATGGTAGATGAAAACATCATTGATAAGGTTCCTCCAACTCAATCTCAATTAAAAGTAATTATCAACCCAACAATATTAAATTAGAGTGATGAGATACATATGATAATCCAAGTACTAGATACTCAAGATGTCCATAACCAGGGACACGGCTAACCATGATTAGATTGTACACTCTACAGAGGTTTGCGCACTTTTCCCCACAAGAATCGATCCCCTCCGTTCGATTTCTCGCACTACATGGTGTTTGAGAAGCGGATGACCGAGACACAGTCTTTCAGAAACATTAACTCTGACCCCGGGTAGACAGTACCAACCTACATCCCTCTACATCTGCTAGCCTTCCATTGGAAGAGGTCATGCAACTTAATCAACTATGCTAGAGCCCATAATAGCTTGTGGTTGCACACGGAAGTTTCTAGCATGAAATACCTTAGTTCCCATTGAGCCTGGGTGGCAGACCTTAGGATTATCACATGAGTACTCTGGGATATCCTATGACAACACTGGATTCTCCAGGTGCCCGACAAGCAATCCGCCCAGATGCATATTAAAGTTGCCACCTTAAGTTGAACCATTAATTTAACAATCTCATATCTGTCATGGATTAACTCACCCAAACCACGTCTACAAGCATAGCATGGCAATATAAGGAATACGTAGAAGTAACTCCCAAGGGTTTGATAATAACAGGGCAATAGGTTCTACCTCATCAACTACTTCCCAAACCCACATGTTATCAAGCCCTAACCATGCAATGTTTGAGGGTTGAAACTAATGCATAAAAACTGGGTGATAAAGGGATATGATCAAAGTGTTACTTGCCTTGCTGATGATTCGCAAAACCTAGAGACTCGTAGTAGCACGCTTCGAACTCCGGGTGTTCTATCGCAAACAAACAATAGCATACATAAGCAAACAAGCGAAGAAGCATGGGTAAAACACGAATAAGAAGATCTAACCAGAAAGTTCAACTTAAGAACTCCGGTTTGCAAAAAGAATCAAATCAAACGGAGCAACGAAACTCAAACTGCGAAAGAAACAAGATCCGATTACTAATCTGGACTAAAGTCAAATTTTTACAGTACCAAAATCTTGTTCATGTGGGTTAAACAGAAAGAGGGCTTCGAGACGAAATTCTAGGAGCTTGAATCGCCTGATTCCGATAAACGAGTGAAAAGATAAACTAAAACAAAAATCGGATCAGAAATCATGATTGAAAATAACCGCGAAAAAATCCGAGAAAATAAAATCAGATGAACAGCCTAACGAACGAGCGTTCGTTGTCTGTGACTAACGGGCGAACACCGTTCGACGTACGGACGAATGTCCGTTAAATAACTAAACAGAGAAAAGCGGCGAAATGATCTAACAAACCGAAACTAGGGTTTAAAAAAACCAATGGTTTTTACCTAAACCGAAAAAACAGGACGGTGAGATCGCGAACTCCGGCGCGGCTCCGGCGGCTTCCGGCGAGCGGGCGACGGCGGGGTTCGGCACGGGGCGGCTCGGCGGCGGCGCAGCAGCTGCGGCGAGCGGTGGTGTGCGGCGGCGGCATGGGGCTCTAGGGGGCCCCTGGGTCGGCTTTTAAAGGGGGGATTGTGGCTTGCGGAAGGGGGCGCGGGGCGTGGCCGACTCGGCCACGGCGAGCGGTGGCGGCTCGGGCACGGTCTCCACGAGGGAGACGGCGGCGCGGGGCGGCTGGGCCAACTGGGCCTCGGCCCAGTTCGGTCCGGCGGGCTTTTCTTTTTTTAACTGATTTCGCCGAAAAGAAATCCTAGAAAAATAAATAAATATCTAAAAATACCAAAACAAATTTTCACCGTCTAAATAAAATATTCAGAACAGGGTGAACATTTTCTTGGCCTAAAATGCAATTTTTGAAAAAAATGCATATTTTTCCTCTGCAAATAAAATAGCAGTAAAATCCGAGTAAAATCAAATATTTGATTTTAATATTTTTCCTCCAAGATTTCATTTCTTTTGGAGAAGTCATATTATCTCCTCTCATATATTTTAATATGAAATAGTTTTGGAGAGAAAAATAACTAAAACAAATAATCCTCGTTTCAATATTTGATAAAATTTCAAATATGAAAACAGGGAAATCCCCAACTCTCTCCGAGGGTCCTTGAGTTGCTTAGAATCTCGAGGATCGCGAAACGAAATGCAAACAAAATATGCTATGCATGAATGACCTATGTATAACATTCCAAATTGAAAATTTGGGATGTTACAATACTCCGTACAAAGTACGATAGACAAATAGCCGCATAGAAGGAAGCTAAAAGTAAACAATCAAATGGGCATTTTTGCATTTCGTTTGAATTGAATCATTTCACAAGCTTGGCTAGTGTTGTTTTTCTACTTTTACAAAAACCGCATCGTAATGTTAAAATGTGCATTTCCACGTACATAAGTAATAGTAGTAGCACGTGTAGTGCGATATATAGTTAATTTTGTGCTATATGCACGTACTTACAAAATGCGTACAGATACACAAGGTTTCCAAACTTTTCCTTTTACATACTTAATTAAGGATACTAATAATTCCCGAATGTTCAGGATTTATCATTTGCGTCCCAAAACTAATGAGATTGCCTTATGAAACTACATTATTCCTAATAAAAGCCAGAGTGCTCGTAGGAGCGCTTGTAGCGCGCCACGAGTGCCCTGGTGCGCGGCCCTTTCCCAGCGCGCCGACACGACGCCTCTTCCTTAGCCTCGCAACTCGCGAGGTGCTGATTGGCGGCTTGTCGGCGGGCAAGCGCAATCTCACCGGCGTGGTGATCCGGCGCCAACATGTACTCCTCCTCGCTGGAAGCGTCCACCCGTCCACGTACCGCCAAGCATAGATGAGGCGCTTGGGCCCGACTACACTCAGGGCTTTGGCATGGGCGTCCTCCACCACCCTCACGGCCCTCGCACGAGCCTTCTACCAAAGAGCCAATTTCTTGACTCTCTCGGATGCGACATAGGCCTGCTAGGCACCATGCCTAGTGCGCTTCTCTTCCTCGGCCTTCTTCTCCGCCTCTATTTTGACGGGCTCTACCGGAGGCAAAGCCTCCCACAAGGCGACCTCCATTTCTTTCCAAAGCTCCTCAAGGCTGGGGGGCTCGGTGGGTGGCGCGACGTTCTCCTCATAGCGGGGAGCCGACACGTCCTCCGACGCACGTGCTGGAGAGACTAGGAACACCAACGCGTCCACCTCGATGCGTCGCGGTGAGGAGCGGAATGCCGACGCGTCCTCCTCGACTAGTGGCGGCGAGGAACGGAACAGCGATGCGTGACCCTCTACACGGTGTAGCGAGGGGAGCCTATGGATTGGGAGGGGCGATGCCATGTTGGTCGATGTGAGAGGGAGGGGAGGGGATAGCGATGAACATGAGTGTTCTTCCGAATGCCATGGGAGGCGCAATATTTATAGCGAGCAATGGCACACCTACGTAAGATATGTTGCATGATTAACGTAAAAACTACGTGGGCATATTTGTTGGAGTAAATTACGGGGGAGGGAAGGGGTGGAAATATTGCTGGTCACAACAGATTGGACGAGCATGGGGGAGGAGAGTCATGCATGCATATTTTTCCACACAGGGGTGGAGTTGTCATAGTGGTGGTATCTTAGCAGGTATCATGCACACGGGAATAGCAAACATGCTGATGTGGCAAAGAATTAAAGAAGAGGGGGGTTAGAGTAACATAGGTAGATATCGTATCATGTTAAATACTACGTATGCTACTTTGTGTCATGCATGACACTATAAATGTAGTCCTGTATCATACACTACTATCATGCACATGATACTAGTATATGATACTTTCCACTATGAGTAGCCTAAAGAGAATATTATTAAAAATAGTTGTCATTTACTAGTGTTCATGCATGCATGCAATGCGATAATGCATTGGTAAACACATTTTTTTGTGAAGAACGAGACCATTAATTGAGTACTTTTACAGACTACAAAAACTATTCTACCGCCTCTATCTTGGTAAGAGTAGGTGAAAGTTTTGAATCAAACCCTTTAAACTAGAGAGGAGGTAGTATTACTCTAATAGCTAACCTTGTTGTGATGACTAGATAGGACATGGCATGCACCTGGAAGGAGGAACTAGTCTGCATTGTGCATATAAGTTTTGTCTGAAGTCAATGTACCACTACTTTGACCAAAATTATAGAAAAATGTATAAACATTCACAATGTCAAATCAATATTTTTATACTAATTATGAAATATAGTTTCATAAAATATATATTTGGTATTGTAGATATTGATAATTTTTAGTATAAATTTGGTCAAAAACATTGCAAACTTTGACTTGACACAAATCTAACGTGGAGTAACAAGGATCACAGCGACTGTCATGCATGCAGAGTAGGCAAAGAAATTGCTCATTTATAGCCGTCTGAAATCTCAAAGGGCCGACTGCGTGAGGGAGGTGAGGGCCGTGGGAGGCGCTACTAAAAGTGCAACTAATCCTTGGGTGGTTTTGGTAATTATTAACTACATATAGCTCATTCAACTAATATCTATTCAAGATAATCTTTTCAGAAACTTCAATGATTGGCATGGACTAGAGATGTGGACCCCTCAAAATGGTAAGGACACATATTGGCACAAGCTCAAGACTCTACATTTTCATTTTAGTGATCCAAGATCACATTGAGTCCATTGGAAAATCCAATACTATTAAAAGGGGATGAGGTGTTGCTTAATGGCTTGCTTACTCAAAATGCTTAGTGATATGCTCCAAAAGCCCTCAACCACTTTCTCATATCTACATATGTCCCAAACCAAAAGTCAAACTCGGCCCCACCGATTTGATCTATCCGGCGCCACCGATTTCATTTGACATAGCCATAGCCAGAAAACCTAATCAGTTTGGCACCGATAGGGATCTTGGTCTCACCGAGATGGGATTGTAAACTCTGTGTTTCCCTTCGAAACGTTTCGGTTTAACTGAGATGAGCAATCGGTCCCACCGAGTTTGCAATGCAAACTCTCTGTTTCCTTTGTGTAACATTTCGGTCTCACCGAAATGAGCGATCGGTCCCATCGACTTTGCATGACCAACTCTCTGTTTGCCTATTACTGAAATCGGTCTCACCGAGTTCACGTGATCGGTCTCACTGAGATCAAGTTATGCCCTAACCCTAAAAAAATCGGTCCCACCGAGTTGATCATGTCGGTCCCACCAAAAAGCCTAACATTCACATTTTGAACTGAATCGGTCTAACCGAGTTTCACTACTCGGTCCCACCGATTTTGGTAAATTGTCTGTAACGGTTAGACTTTGTGTGGAGGCTATATATACCCCTCCACCCTTCCTCCATTCACAGAGAGAGAAATCAGAACGTGCCTACACTTCCACTACTCATTTGCTGAGAGAGAACCACCTAATCATGTGTTGAGACCAAGACATTCCAATCCAACCACAAGAATCTTGATCTCTAGCCTTCCCCAAGTTGCTTTCCACTTAAATCATCTTTCCACCATATCCAAATTTGTGAGAGAGAGTTGATTGTTGGGGAGACTATCATTTGAAGCACAAGATCAAGGAGTTAATCATCAACACACAATCTATTACCTTTTGGAGAGTGTTGTCTCCTAGATTGGTTAGGTGTCACTTGGGAGCCTCCGTCAAGATTGTGGAGTTGAACCAAGGAGTTTTTAAGGGCAAGGAGATCGCCTACTTCGTGAAGATCTACCCAAGTGAGGCAAGTACTTCGTGGGCGATGGCCATGGTGGGATAGACAAGGTTGCTTCTTCGTGGAACCTTCATGGGTGGAGCCCTCCATGGACTCACACAACCGTTACCCTTTGTGGGTTGAAGTGTCCATCAAAGTGGATGTACGATAGCACCACCTATTGGAACCACGCCAAAAATCGCCATGTCTAAAATGCGTTTGGTCCCCTCAAACTCATCCCCTTTACCTTGATATGCAATGATTTACATTCTGATGCTATACTCTTAGAATTGCATGTGTAGGTTGATTACTTGACTTGTGCTAAGTTGCTAAAATCTACCAACACTTAAAATTGGGAAAAGGCTAGGTTTTAATTTGGTCAAGTTGACTAATCACCCCTCTCTAGACATACTTCCGATCCTACAAGTAGTATTAGAGCTTTGGTCTCCATTTGCCTTGATTTGCATAGCTTTGGTGATCATAGCCTTGGTTTCACAACCTAGGAGAGTATGGCGTCTAGCGAGGGAAATTACCACCGTAGAGGTCCTTACTTTGATGGTACTTATTTTTCTAGTTGGAAGCATAAGATGAAAATGCATATTCTTGGACATAACTCCGCCGTTTGGGATATTGTGTGTATTGGCTTGCAAGGTGAATTCTTCGATGGGAGAGAACCAGATCTGTAACACCCCGAGTTCGATGCGCCAAGTGTCTTCCAGTTATTCACCGTTGTTGTCATGTCATTTGCTTGTGTGTTGCATTTTGCCATGTCATCATGTGCATTGCATCATCATGTTTTCTAAAATTGCATGCGTTCGGGACTCCCAGGTTTATCCGTTGTCCATTTTGGAATCCGACACTCTCACACGCACCCACCACACATTTCAGATCTAGTTTCATGAGCAGGAGAAAAACATTCTTGGAAACGGCCGATATTTGTCGAGTGGCCTTGGTACATCAATGGTAGGCCGCCTGTCAAATTTCGTTCCATTTGGAGGTCCTTTGATACCCCAAAGGTTAACAGTGTAACCGCCGAAACCCCTCTCTCCTTGCAGCACAACACCCCTTCACAACAACCTGCTAGCCCATCTAAACCCCCTCCATGCTCTCCGTAGTTGGATCATGATCATGTGGGCGAAAACCGCACCTCAATAGCCCTCTCCTAGCTCCCTCTACCTATAAAATGGCACCTCCCCCTCCAATCACGGACAAAACCCTAGCCCTCTTCCTCCTCGGGCGCCGCCGGACATGTCCGCCCGGTGCCGGACGCATCCAGCCACCGCCCCCGAGCCAATTAGATGCCGCCACGTAGCTCCTCCACCTCGTTCCAGCCACCGGGCCCGCAGAGCCTAGTTCGGGCCTACCCCGTGCCGCGCTGGGGCAGAGGAAGCCCGTCCCACGCTGCTCCGCCGCGCCGCCGTCCCGACCTCGCCGACCACTCCACGCCGCCTCCCGCCGCCTTGGCATCTGCACCGCACCGTGCCTCGCCGCCGCCCCACCGCCCGCACCGCGCTCCGCCACCAGCCCGCATTCGCCGCCGTCCCCGTGCGAAGCCGCCCCGTCGCGCCGTCACTGCTCCGCCGCCTTGCGCCTCTGCCGCCTCCACACCCCAGCCCAGCGCTAGTTGCCGCCTCCGCCATCTCCCTATGCCGCCGCACGCGCCGCCCGATCCGGCCACTCCGGCCCCGGATCCAGCCAGACCCGCTCATCGTCGCCTCAACCCCAGCCAGATCCGCCGCCCCGCGGGCTCGCCAAAGCCGCCACCCGCCGATCTGGACGCCGCCGTCCGGGATTGCCGTCGACCCCCTGTCCAAACGCACTGCACCGCCCGGTCCAAGTCATCCCCGATCCACAGGATCAAGTTTTCGCGAGGTAAAATATTCGCTAATTCCTGAGTTTTTAACCGCATGACGCATTCTTGTGAGTGATGTAAATTTATGCACGTGGCTCCGATTTGCATGTATGATATGTAAAATTGTTCACCTCTGAATGGTCTACATGTTGGTCTAGTTTTCTTGCATGTTGCTGCTAATCTTGATGCCTTAATCATCGTTGCAAAAGTGCTAAATGTTATAATCTGCTGGAAGTTGTCAGAAGTTGCTGATTTGTCTTTTTATAGCATTTTTTGTGTCTATCTTTTGAGCATCATGTCAACATGTTTTAGGAGCATATTCATGCCATCTTTATAGTGGTGCAATCGATGTATTTTTATGTGCCCTGTGGTGACTAGCACAAGCATGCAAAGTAGGCTACTTGCTGTTGCTGATTTCAGTGACTGTGATTTCTGCCAAGTTTGAATCTGCTACATTATGTTGCGATGTTAACTTGATGCTACAAGTGAATCCATGCATAATCTGGAGATGCTCAATAAGGATGTTTTGTAGATATTGTTATGGTCTATCCATCCATGCCGTTGTTTGCAATTATGCATAATCTGGAGATGCTCGGTAACTAAATTCCACCAAGTCTGTGAATCTGTTAACATTTGCAATCTTGCCATGATGCTTTCAGCATGTTCTAGTGTTTTCTAGTAGTAGCTCAGTGTTCATGTTTTATAGTGCTCTACCTATACATGCTTGCCATGCCCTTTGATGCCATGAAATGTTCCTGTAGCATATACTTTTGTTGTCTCAAAGTATGCATCATGAATCTATTTTCAGCCTTACTCTATTTTTCACTAAGTCCAAGAATCTGTTATGACTTGCTTACTTGTCTTGATGAATGCCATTGATCTAGAGGTTATATGGAGATGCTTAGTAATCATGTTTTGCCATGTTTAACCTGTACTTTAATTCGTGCTTTTGTTTGCCATAATCTTGCACTGTAGCATGTTTGTTTCGTGCCTCCAACAAGTCAACATGTTAATCCTGCTCACATGTATGCCATGTTTTTCACCAAGTCATAATCTAAGTTATAAAGTTGCCTTTTGCTTTGATCATGTTGGATTAAAACTGATGCCTATGAACCTGAACCGTGATGTTATTTGAAGCATGTAATCTGTACTTTGAGTGCATATCATGTTTATGCCCATATGTTTCCTGTAGCATTTTGTTTCCTTGACTGCAAAGTGCTTAGTTGCTGTTTTGGGCAGATTGTGTTTGAAACTTGTTTCGTGTGTATGTGTTGAACCGTTGCTCCATTTTGAGCATGATCTACATGAAACTTGCTTCGTTTTGCATGTAGTTTCATTATGCCATGTTGCATCCATGTTTTGGAGTGTTTGTGGTGTTGTTTTGCTTGCTTTTGAATTAATGCCATGTTTAACTTGTTTTGCTCATATCTTCTAGACCGTAGCTCCGAATTAAACAAACTTTATATGCAACTTGACTAGAAAACCGTGTATATCATCTTGGTGCACTTTAACTTGATGTTTACCAACTTTAGCATAACGTTTTGTTCAGATCAGTACCAATTTCAAAATTTGCAGATGGGGAGTTTCCGTGATTGTTATATGTTGATTCTGGTCTCATTTAAACTTGCTTTGATGTGATGTTCTTGTATGCATCCTGTCTTGCCATGACTAGCATCATGTAGTCTTGTCACGCATCATACTTGGTTGAGCATCATGTCATGATATGTGTTGTGTGTTTACCATGTTGTTTGCTTCTTTCCGGTTGTGCTCCTTCTCGATAGTTCCTATTTCGTTGTGATCGCGAGGATTCGTTCGACTATGTCGGATTGTGTTCTTCACGGACTCGTTCTTCTTCCTAGCAGGATTTCAGGCAAGATGACCGTCACCTTGGATCTCACTACTATCTTTGCTATGCTAGTTGTCACGATGCTATCGCTATTTCGCGTAACCTACCACTTGTTTATCAAGCCTCCCAAATTGCCATGATAGCCTCTAACCTTTTCACCCTTCCTAGCAAACCGTTGTTTGGCTATGTTACCGCTTTGCTCAGCCCCTCTTATAGCATTGCTATTTGCAGGTACAGTGCAGGTTGTTCCATGTTCGGACATGGATATTTTGGGATATCACAATATCTCTTATTTAATTTATACACATATATACTTGGTAAAGGGTGGAAGGCTCGGCCTTTTGCCTTGTGTTTTGTTCCAATCTTGCCGCCCTAGTTTTCGTCATACCGGTGTTATGTTCCTTGATTTTGTGTCCCTAACACGATGAGGGTTTATTGGCCCCTCTTGACAGTTCTCTTTGAATAAAACTCTTCCAGCAAGGCCCAACATTGGTTTTAACATTTGCCATAATAATATTGAACTAAATAAATAATTGGCATAGGGAGTCATGAACCTGAGGATTCTTTTCTACATACAGGGGGGCAGTGCTGATGGTGTTGGTCCCAAACTAGAGTCGTGTGTGGCTTCCCCCAGGGAAACTCAGGTCTCAGTTGTTGTACGCTGCGCTCATCCGGTCGTGGCCAGAGATGAGATACGCACGACTACTATCAGGGTGTCAGCACGCCGAGAGGTCTTGCTGGACTTGTTTTACCATTGTCGAATTGTCTTTTGCGCCGGGATTCCGAGTTTGATCGGAGGGTCCCGTGATGGAGGATTGTCTCCACGGATCGTGAGCTTGTCATGGGCTAAGTTGGGACACCCCTGTAGGGTTTACACTTTTGAGAGTTGTGCCCGCGGTTATGTGGAAGATGGTAATTTGTTAATATCCAGTTGTAGTGAACTTGAAGTAAACTCAGTCAAAATACACCAACCGCGTGCGTAACCGTGACGTTCTTTTTTCGGGAAAGTCGAGAAGAGAACACGGTTGGGTTATGTTCGAGAAGAGAACTCAGTTAAAATACACCAACGGTTGTTCTTTGTTTCCTTAGAGGTGTTTTCATCATGGGGTTTTGTAGAAACAACATAAAACATATTATCCAGAGAAACCTCAGCACTATTAAGTTGCTTAACATCATAACCCCCTTTATATCCAGCAACAATCCAAGAGTAATGTTGATTAACATTATTGAAAACTTGTTTGATTATATATAAGATGGGGACTTCCTTTTTAAGATTTTCATCAAAGATTTTATTATCCCCAAGCAAATTTCTTAAAGCATAATCGCTATTGTAAAGAATTTCATCTATCACCGGTTTTTGACGATTCATACCATAAAAATCAAAGATTTCCCTAGCTGTCCATATTATGTACTCAAATGCATTCGTAAGAACAAGAGTGGCCAACTTTTTAGCCTTAGTATTCTTTACAGCGGGAAGCTCAAAAAAAATCTTTGCAAAGTAGGATGAGTACATATAAATTTACTTTCAAGTTTTAGAACTAATGCTGAAATAGCATCTGCATAAGATCTAGTGGTTCTATGTATAGGAGCATCATCAAGACTTAGATTTCCCACACAATTGAAAAATTCTTGGATGCGTTCTTTTCCCATAACATTCCCTTGGCCCAAGATAAACATTTTAGCATCCAGATTGCCCGTACATCCAATGTTAGGAGTTAGGCCATCATCTGTTGGTGTCATACCAAAATTACTCATGATTGCCAACAAATGATAGATCTGACGAGGAATCAGCGAACGAAAAAGAGGGAAAATAAAACGGCAATTTTTTGTGAAGTGGGGGATAGGAAAACGAGAGGCAAATGGAAAATATTGTAAATTGCAAGGAGATGAGATTTGTGATTAGGAACGTGGTATATGTTGAAGATCCTCCCCGGTAACAGCGTCAGAAATTACTTTTGATGCGGCTTGAAGCTACGTCAGTATTTCCCCAAAGAGGAAGGGATGATGCAGCACAGCGAGGGCAGGTATTTCCCTGAGTGATGAGACCAAGGTTATCGAACCAGTAGGAGAACCAAGGAACAATACATAAACGGCACCTACACAAATAACAAATACTCGCAACCCAACGTATTAAAGGGTTGTCAATCACTTTTAGGTAACGGCGCCAGAAATTAGCAAACAGATGTGAATAAATTGTAGTAGATTGATAGATCGAACACCAAATAAAATAAAGTGCAGAAAGGTATTTTTGTATTTTTGGTTTAATAGATCTGAAAATAAAAGGAAAATAAAATAGATCGCAAAGGCAAATAATATGAGAAAGAGACCCCGGGGGCCGTAGGTTTCACTAGTGGCTTCTCTCGAGAAAAATGGCAAACGGTGGGTAAACAAATTACTGTTGGACAATTGATAGAACTTCAAACAATCATGATGATATCCAGGCAATGATCATTATATAGGCATCACGTCCAAGATTAGTAGACCGACTCCTGCCTGCATCTACTACTATTACTCCACACATCGACCGCTATCCGGCATGCATCTAGTGTATTAAGTTCATGGAGAAACGGGGTAATGAAATAAGAACGATGACATGATGTAGACGAGATCTATTTATGTAGAAATAGACCCCATCGTTTTATCCTTAGTAGCAATGATGTCACTGGGATCAAGCATCATAAGATCGAACCCACTACAAAGCACCTCTTCCCATTGCAAGATAAATAGATCAAGTTGGCCAAACAAAACCCAAATATCGGAGAAGAAATATGAGGCTATAAGCAATCATGCACATAAGATATCAAAGAAGATTCAAATAACTTTCATGGATAAAAAGATAGATCTGATCATAAACTCAAAGTTCATCCGATCCCAACAAATACACCACAAAAATAGTTACATCATATGGATCTCCAAGAGATCATTGTATTGAGAATCAAACGAGAGAGAGGAAGCCATCTAGCTACTAACTACGGACCCGAAGGTCTACAAAGAACTACTCATGCATCATCGGAGATGCACCAATGGAAGTGGTGAACCCCTCCATGACGGCGTCTAGATTGGATCTAGTGGTTCTGGACTCTACGGCGGCTGGAATTAAGTTTCGTCGACTTCCCTAGGGTTTCTGGAATAGTGTGGTATTTATAGAGTAAAGAGGCAGTCCGGGGGCACCGGAGGTGGGCACAACCCACCAGGGCGCGCCAGGGCCTCCAGGCGTGCCCTGGTGGGCTGTGCTCCCATCAAAGCATGCCCAGGCGCTTCTCTGACCCATTGGATGTCTTCTGGTCCAAAAAACCCATAAAAATTTTGCTGCGTTTGGACTTTGTTTGTTATTGATTACCCATGATGTAGAAAACAAGCAAAAAATAGCAAATGGCACTTGGCACTATGTCAATAGGTTAGTACCAAAAAATGATACCAAGTGACTCTAAAATGATTATAAAACATCCAAGAATGATCATATAACAGCATGGAACAATCAAAAATTATAGATACATTGGAGACGTATCAATTACCATGCTATTTAAAAAAGACTCTCAAATTAATATAAGTGAAGCATGAGAGTTCAACAATTTCTATAGAATAAAGCCACTGCCATGCTCTAAAAATATGTAAGTGAAGCACTAGAGCAAAATTGCCTGGCTCAAAAGATATAAGTGAAGCACATAGAGTATTCTAATAAATCACGATTCATGCGTGTACCTCTCAAAAGGTGTGTAAATCAAGGATGATTGTGGCAAACTAAAAAGTAAAGACTCATATCATAGAAGATGCTCCATGCAAAACACATATCATGTGGTGAATAAAAATATAGCCTCAAGTAAAGTTACCGATAGACGAAGACAAAAGAGGGGGTGCCATCCGGGGCATCCCTAAGCTTACGCTCTTGGTTGTCCTTGAATATTACCTTGGGGTGCCTTGGGCATCCCCAAGATAAAGCCCTTGCCACTCCTTATTCCATAGTCCATCAAATCCTTTGTGACGCCCCAAGACTGACGCTCCACACGGCTTTCATGTGTTTCGTTGTTGTCATGTGTTTCAGTTGTTTGTTGCATTGCATCATGTCATCATGCCATCTTTTTCTCAACTAGCTAAAACTCACTTAAATAAATTGCATGGATCCTCGGTCCATTTAAACCGAGGGAATTCACATGGTGACTTATCTTTATAACATATCCTCCCGATAGTAGGGAGCTATATTAAATATTTCTTTAATTTGAAATTCACCATAGCAACTTGCAAAATCCCAATGCCTTTGTTATCACAACTCTTGGCCTCTAACTTTGCCATATATCCTTTCGTCATTTTCTGGAGCTCCACCTAAATTTTCAACATTTTTGGTCACTTCAAAAACCATGTCCTAGTTCAAACCCATTTGAATTAAATTCAAATGTGTTTGAATTTAAACTTTTGGTCATGCCCACTTCTATTTTTCCTGGTTCAAGCTCATTTTTGTGAGCCCGGGAACATTATCCGCATGCCAAAGTCCCTTCTCTAACCTTTTTTCCTTTCTCTATTTTCTTTCTTCGTATTCTTTTACTATTTTGGAAAATAGGAGAGAAGGAGAAGAGGGCCCAGCAGCCCAGCCAGGCCTCCAGCCAGGCCTCTGGCCACTTATTCTCCACCGGGCCGGCCTCTAAGGCCCAACCGCGCCCCGCTATAAACCCTAGCCTCCCCTGGTCGTTCCCCTCATCTCCCATCGATCTCTCCCTCCTGCACCGCCACACGCAACACACACATCGCCAGGGTGAGCCCTGCTCGATCCCCTCCTCCCTCGATGCACCGTCGTAGAGAGAGAGAGAGAGAGAGAGAGCAGCGTGGCGCCCTTGTCTCGTTCCCCTCTGCCTCCTCCTCATCACCGTAGTCCAGTCGCTGCGACCAGGAGCGTCGCCGCCCTCGACCCACCTCGCCGATGTCCATGGTCACGCCTTCGCCAAGTGCCAGCGCAGCCTCACTGCATCCTGCCATTCTCCATCGTCGCCAGATCCGCGCCGTCCTCTGCTTCCTCTACGGCGACCAGGAGCCACCTCGCCCGCGTGTCTCCTCCACCAGCAGCCTGCAACACTAGAGGGGAGGCGAGCTCCTCCTGGTCCCCATGGTGGCTGCTTCCCCTTCCCCGAGCTTCCCTGCAGCTAGCGTCTAGGTCCCGCGCCCCCATGACCTCGCTCCATCTCGCGCTGCTACTCTGCCTCGCCTCCCTCCTTCCACGCCCAAGCTTCACCCGCATTCCGTAGGCTGTCCTCCCCTGCCTTCGTTGCCGATCTTGAGAGCCATGGCAGCGGCTTGTCCTCTGCCACTGGTTTCGTGCACCTCTGCTGCCGGTTGCATGGACGCCAAGATCCCCATCGATTTGCCAAGACGCGACAACCAGGAATGCCCAAGGACGCCTTCATGGATTTCGCCAAGTTCGACCACAGCTGAACAAAGGGTTTTTGCCTTGCTCATTTTGGATACGCAAAGTTCACCGGATGCCTAGTACGACTACATGACCCGAACCCAAGTTCCACGGGGACCTTGTACCACTACCGTCACAAGAACCGAGATCGGCAAGTCCAGAGACCCCAAGTACCACGACGTACGTCGATTGCCAAGTACCCCTTCGTTTCGTCGAGACCGGCAAGTCCGAAGACCGCAAGTACCACGATAACCTCGAAGGGATTCAAATCCGTCAAGCTCCTCTAACAATGACCCGAACGGCTACGAAACGCGTACCAGTACTGTCACGAAGTACCTGTTCGAAACGACCAAGTACCACTACCGTCGACCCTCAAAAACCCCGCAGACGGCAAGTTCCTCGTTGTGACCCCGAACACCTATGGAGTGTGTACAACTACGAGACGAGAACAACTACTTCCACTATGAACGTCCCGAGAACGTCTACTTCCTCTACTTTGCACCGAACGAGAACCGTCCCAATTGCATGCTTCGAAGGTATAACCGCAAGACGACGCCCGTAAACGAATGCATGAGTTGTATGAGATGCATGTTTGTATGTCGTATCCGCCCGTGAACGTTAGTTGTTCCTCCTCGTCGCCACGCTGTTGATCTGTGGGAACCCAATATCTGGGAGTACCCCACCATCCTTCCATGACACGCTCCCGTCACTTTTCCTTTTGCATCGGTATCTCCATGAGCTACTGGTACCGATATGTTGCCGTGGCATCATTTTCGGATTCGTTGCCGTGGCATCCCTTTTGTTTCCGCCATGATGACAAATGCTTCATAATATGCTCATGTCAACATTTTCATAAAAATTGCATAAAACTTGCAGATGTCATTCGCATCATGATAATAACATTTAAAGGTTTAAAATTGTTGTTGCACCAAATTGCTAAATGCACATGAGGATTAACCGGAATTGTTATCTGTTATTTCCGGCCTCATTTAAAATTGCCTAGATAGTTAGTTTAATTATGCTTCACCTCTTGCCATGTTAATAAACATTTAATATTGT
The DNA here is from genome assembly GCF_018294505.1 of Triticum aestivum. Classification (NCBI taxonomy): domain Eukaryota; kingdom Viridiplantae; phylum Streptophyta; class Magnoliopsida; order Poales; family Poaceae; genus Triticum; species Triticum aestivum. The sequence continues at coordinate 301,472,458 of NC_057812.1, forward strand.
TGGGTACATAAACGAAATCGAACGAAATAACTTGAATGTGGTGTTTCGGCAATATGCAACTTGTTGCATATTGAGCTCCACTTAATTTGTAGGTTTGTTTGTGCATTTTGCCATGCAATGCCTCATTAAACCGGACATGCATCATACTTGGTTGTGCATCATGCCATGTTTATGTGATGGTTGTTTACTATGTTGCTTGGTTCTTTCCGGGTTTCTTCTCTCGTTGGCTTCGGTTTCGTTCCGGAGTTGTGAGGATTCATTTGACTCCGTCCATTTGTCTTCTTCATCGACTCGTTCTTCTTCCTTGCGGGATTTCAGGCAAGATGACCATACCCTCGAAATCACTTCTATCTTTGCTTGCTAGTTGCTCGCTCTATTGCTATGCCGTGATACCTACCACTTGCTATTTTATGCCTCCCATATTGCCATGTCAAGCCTCTAACCCTCCTTTCCTAGCAAACCGTTGTTTGGCTATGTTACCGCTTTTCTCAACCCCTCTTATAGCATTGCTAGTTGCAGGTGAAGATGAAGTTTGTTCCATGTTTGGAACATGGATATGCTGGGATATCACAATATCTCTTATATTAATGCATCTATATACTTGGTAAAGGGTGGAAGGCTCGGCCTTATGCCTGGTGTTTTGTCCCACTCTTGCCGCCCTAGTTTCCGTCATACCGGTGTTATGTTCCTTGATTTTGCGTTCCTTACACCGTTGGGTGTTATGGGAACACCTTGATAGTTCTCTGTGAATAAAACTCCTCCAGCAAGGCCCAACCTTGGTTTTACATTTGCCTCACCTAGCCTTTTTCCCTTAGGTTTCCCGAGCCCGAGGGTCATCTTTATTTTAACCCCCCCGGGCCAGTGCTTCTCTAAGTGTTGGTCCAAAATAGAGCCACTTGCAGTGCCACCTCAGGGAAACTTGAGGGTTGTTTTTAGTTGTACGTAGTGTTCATCCGGTGTTGCCCTGAGAACGAGATATGTGCAGCTCCTATCGGGATGTTGGCGCATCGGGCGGTCTTGCTGGTCTTGTTTTACCATTGTCGAAATGTCTTGTAACCGGGATTCCGAGTCTGATCGTGTCTTCCTGGGAAAAGGAATATCCTTCGTTGACCATGAGAGCTTGTGATGGGCTAAGTTGGGACACCCCTGCAGGGTTTGAACTTTCGAAAGTTGTGCCCGCGGTTATGGGCAGATGGGAATTTGTTAATGTCTGGTTGTAGAGAACTTGACACCTAACTTAATTAAAATGCATCAACCGCGTGTGTAGCCGTGATGGTCTCTTTCCGGTGGAGTCCGAGAAGTGAACACGGTTCTTGTGTTATGTTTGAACGTAAGTAGATTCGGGATTATTTCTTGATCATTTCTAATTTCACGACCGTTGCGTTGCTTCTCTTCTCGCTCTCATTTGCATAGGTTAGCCACCATATATGCTTAGTGCTTGCTGCAGCTCCACCTCATTACCCCTTTCCACCCATAAGCTTAAATAGTATTGATCTCGCGGGTGTGAGATTGCCGAGTCCTCGTGGCTCACAGATACTTCCAAATAGTTGCAAGTGCTGATGATACCAGTGTAGGTGACGCAACCCAGCTGAAGTGGGAGCTCAATGAAGATCTTGTTCGTTGCTTTGCTTCGTTTCCTGTTGATCAGTAGTGGTGCCCAGTTGGGACAATCGGGGATCTAGCATTTGGGGTTGTCTTCTTTTATTTTGGTTCTGTAGTCGGATCTTGATTGTATTATGGATGATGTATGTTTAACTTGTATTTGTGTGAAGTGGCGATTGTAAGTCAACTCTTTATCCCTTTCTTATTTAGTACATGGGATTGTGTGAAGATTACCCCTCTTGCGACGAACCTACCATGCGGCTATGCCTCTAAGTCGTGCCCCGACACGTGGGAGATATAGCCGCATTGTGGGTGTTACATCCTTACCCAAAACTTCAAAACTTCACAACACAAAACTCAACAGAGAATCTCATAAGCTCCATTAGTATAAAAAAATAAATCACCACTTTTGGTACTGTTGTGAACTCATTGTTTATTTATATTGGTGTAATATCTACTGTATTCCAACTTTTCCATGGTTCATAACCCCCGATACTACCCATAGATTCATCAAAATAAGCAAACAACACAACAAAAATAGAATCTGTCAAAAATAGAACATACTGTAGTAATCTGTAACTCTCGAATACTTCTGTAGCTCCAAAAATTCTAAAACATTCGGAAAACAGATGCAATTTGTATCTTAATCTTCAGCAAAAAGAATTATTATTTTATCATGCTTATGTTAAAAATGAGAATTATTTTCCTGGGTGCAAAAGTTTCTATTTTTCAGCAAGATGAAATCAACTATCACCGTAAGCTATCCCAAAGGTCTTACTTGGCACAAACACTAATTAAAACACAATAACACAATTACTTCAGAGGTAATAATGTGTATTTTTTCAAGAACAGTAGACAAAAACACAAAAATAAAATTGGGTTGCCTCCCAACAAGAGCTATTGTTTAACGCCCTTAGCTAGGGATAAAAACACATAGATCTAGGTATTGTCATCTTTGGTATGCAATCCATACGTAGCTCTCATAATAGATTCATATGGCAACTTAATTTTCTTTCTAGGAAAGTGTTCCATGCCCTTCCTTAACGAAAATTGAAATCTAATGTTTCCTTCTTTCATAGCAATAATTGCACCAATCGTTCTAAGGAAAGGTCTACAAAGAATAAAAGAACATGTAGGATTGCAATCTATATCAAGAACAATGAAATCGACGAGCACATAATTCCTATTTGCAACAATAAGAACATCATTAATCCTTCCCATAGGTTTCTTAATAGTGGAATTCGCAAGATGCAGATTTAAAGAACAATCATCAAATTCACCAAAACCTAACACATCACATAAATTTTTTGGAATCGTGGAAACGCTAGCACCCAAATCACACAAAGCATGGAACTCATAATATTTAATCTTAATCTTAATAGTAGGTTTCCACTCATCATAAAGTTTTCTAGGGATAGAAACTTCCAATTCAAGCTTTTCTTCAAAATATTTCGTCATAACATCAACAATATGTTTAGTAAAAGCTTTATTTTGATTATAAGCATGAGGAGAATTCAACATGGATTGCCACAAGGAAATACAATCAATTAAATAACAATTATCATAATTAAATTCCTTGAAATCCAAAGGAGTGGGTTCATTGCTACTTATAGTTTTGACCTCTCTCGTCCCACTTTTATCAATTTTTGCATCAAGATCTAAAAACTCCGAATCACCGGCACGCCTTTTAACTAAAGCTGACTCATCTCCAGTCCCATATTTATCAAGATTTATATTGGAAAATAGAGATTCAATGGAGTCACATCAATCACTTTAAGATCTTCATCATTATTTAAAGACTCCGGTTTAGCGGCCATCTTATTTACTAAGGTAGCTTGCTTATAAGAAATTTGGCCTACTAAATTTTCAAGATGAGCAAACAGAGATTTCAAACCATAAAATTCCTTAGACATATGATCGAGCTCTTTATTCATGTACTCCATAAAACTTTTCTGCTCCTTCAGCTCTTGTCTAAAGAAACTATTATGCTCAAATTGTAAAGACATGAAGCTCCTAACATTATTTTCAATTTCTTCCAATATCCTAAAGTGAGGATCAACATTCTTTGGTTGAGCCATAAAGGCAGGCAAGCACACCAACGCACGGGCAAACAAAGAGCAACGAAGAAGATGAATAGAAGAGGGGCGAAGAAAATGGCAAATCTTTTGGAAAATTGTTTTAGAAGTGGGGGAGAGGAAAACGAGAGGAAAATGGTGAATAATGTAATGCAAGAGATGAGAGTTTTATGATGGGTACTGTGTATGTCTTGACTTGGCGCAGATCTCCTCGGCAACGGCGCCATAAATTCTTCCTGCTACTTCTTGAGCTTGTGTTTGTTTTTCCCTTGAAGAGGAAATGGTGATGCAGAAAAGTAGAGATACATATTTTCCTCGGTTAGAGAACCAAGGTATCAATCCAGTAGGAGACAATGCACAAATCACCAATACCTGCACAAACAATCAAATACTTGCACCCAACGCGATAAAGGGGTTGTCAATCCCTTCACGATCACTTGCAAAAGTGAGATCTGATAGAGTTAGATAAAACTAAACAAAAGATAAATTAAATATTTTTTGTTTTTTTTTGGTTTACATATCGGAAAGTAAAAGATTGAAAAATAGTAGATTAGAAACTTATATGATAGAAAATAGACCCGGGCCATAGGTTTCAGTAGAGGCTTCTCTCAAGATAGCAAATAATACGGTGGGTGGACAAATTACTGTCGAGCAATTGATAGAAAATCGCATAGTTATGACGATACCTAAGGCAATGATTATGAAATATAGGCATCACGTCCGTGTCAAGTAGACCGACTACTACCTGCAGCTACTACTAGTACTCCACACATCGACCGACTACTGCCTACATGTAGAGTATTAAGTTCATGAAGAACAGAGTAACGCTTTAAGTAAGATGACATGATGTACAGGAATAAACTCAAGCAATATGATGTAGACACCATCTTTTTATCCTCGCTGGCAACAATACAATATGTGCCTCGCTACCCCTAGAGTCACTGGGTGAGGACACCGCAAGATTGAACCCAAAGCTAAGCACTTCTCCATTGCAAGAAAAATCAATCTAGTTGGCCAAACCAAACCGATAGTTCGAAGAGAATTACAAAGATATCAAATCACGCATAAAAGAATTCAGAGAAGATTCAAATAATATCCATAGATAAGCTGATCATAAATCCATAATTCACTGAATCTCCACAAACACACCACAAAAGAAGATTACATTGGATAGATCTCCAAGACCATTGAGGAGAACATGGTATTGAGAATCAAAGAGAGAGAAGAAGTCATCTAGCTACTAGCTATGGACCCGTAGGTCTGTGGTAAACTACTCACGCTTCATTGGAAGAGTAATAGAGTTGATGTAGAAGCCCTCCATGATCAAATCCCCCTCCGGTAGGATGCCGGAAAAGGCCCCTAGATGGGATCTCAAAAGAACAGAAGGTTGCGGCGGTGGAAAAGTGTTTTCGTGGATGCCTTTGATGGTTTGGGAATATATGTGAATATATAGGAGGAAGATCTAGGTCAGGGTGCCCAGAAGGTAGGGGGCGCGCCCTACCCCCTGGGCGCGCCCTCCACCCTTGTGGCCGCCTCGTGTGTAACGCCCTCGATGCGGCTATAGGTCCCACGTGTCGAGGCATGACTTAGAGACATAACCACATTGAAAGCAATGTCGCAAGTTAGGCAATCTTCACAACATCCCATGTAATATAAATAATAAAGGGGTGATAACATAGTTGGCTTACACTCGCCACGTCAATCAAGGTACAAAAATAACATTACATCATCCAAACACTCATGGCCCGACTACGGCGCCAAAATAAAAGATAACCCAACATGCGACACGGTCCCGATCACCCCCAACTGGGCACCACTACTGATCATCAGGGAAAGACACGTAGTATCATTGAGAGTCCTCGTCGAACTGCCACTTGAGCTCAAGCGCGTCACCTGGAGCGGAATCATCAGGCCCTGCATCTGGTTTGGAAGTAATCTGTGAGCCATAGGGACTCAACAATCTCGCACCCTCGTGATCAAGACTATTTAAGCTTATAGGAAACGTAAGGTAAAATATGTGGAGCTGCAGCAAGCGACTAGCATATATGGTGGCTATCCTGTTCGCAAAAGAGAGCGAGAAGAGGAGGCAAAGCACGAACGAGAAACTAGAGAACAACCTGAGCAAGCATTACTCCAACACCGTGTTCACTTCCCGGACTCCGTCGAGAAGAGACCCTCACGGTAACTCACACTGTTGATTCATTTTAATTAAGTTAAGGTTCAAGTTATCTACAACCGGACATTAACAAATTCCCATCTGCCCATAACCGCGGGCACGGCTTTTGAAAGTTCAAATCCCTGTAGGGGAGTCCCAACTTAGCCCATGACAAGCTCTCACGATCAATGAAGGAATAGACCTCCTCCCGAGACGTTCCGATTAGACTCGGTATCTCGGTTCTTCAAGACACTTCGACAGGTTAAAACAAATCCAGCAACACCGCCCGAATGTGCCGACAAATCCCGATAGGAGCTGCACATATCTCGTTCTCAGGGCACACTCAGATGAGCGCTCCATACAACTAAAACCAAACCTCGAGTTTCCCCGAGGGGGCGCTGCACAGGACTCTAGTTCGGACCAACACTCAGAGGAGCACTGGCTCGGGGGGGTTTAAAATAAGATGACCCTCGGGCTCCGGAAACCCAAGGGAAAAAGAGGCTAGGTGGCAAATGGTAAAACCAAGGTTGGGCATTGCTGGAGAAGCTTTAATCAAGGCGAACTATCAAGGGGTTCCCATTATAACCCAACCGCGTAAGGAATGCAAAATCCGGGAACATAACACCGATATGATGGAAACTAGGGCGGCAAGAGTGGAACAAAACACTAGGCGAGAGGCCGAGCCTTCCACCCTTTACCAAGTATATAGATGCATTAAGATAACATGGCATAATGATATCCCAACAAGTAAATAATGTTCCAACAAGGAACGGTCTCCAATCTTCACCTGCAACTAGCAACGCTATAAGAGGGGCTGAGCAAAGCGGTAACATAGCCAATCAACGGTTTGCTAGGACATGGTGGGTTAGAGGTTTGACATGGAAATTTGGGAGGCATGATAAGCAAGTGGTAGGCATCGTAGCATAGGCATAGCAAAAGAGCGAGCATCTAGCAAAGCAAAGATAGTAGTGATTTCGAGGGTATGATCATCTTGCCTGCAAAGTTGTTAGAGTTGACTGGATCCTCGAAAGCAAACTCAACGGGCTCCTCATTAGCAAACTCGTCTCCCGGCTCTACCCAAACAAGACAAACAAGCAAACGGAACACAATCAACCACGTGCAAAGCTCAAACAATATGATGCAAGGATGGTATGCTATGCGGGATGCGTATGCAAGATGTGACAAGGAATGCATGAACCTGGCCTCAACATGGAAATCCAAGTATTCCACTGGAAAGATGAGATGAAATCGCTTGAAAACGATATAAAGAACGCCGGAATCGGAGTTACGGTTTGGAAATGGCAAGCAATTCAAATATGACCACGTTCTGCGATTTACAGCAAGTAGCCATCTAAATGCAACAAGATGAACATGCTACAGCACCCAAACATGGCATAAAAATACATGGCAGGAATGCATTCATGAAGCTTAACAAAAGTCTAGCACTGAGCTACGGCCAATTCATCCATTAACAGGTTCAAACAAGCATGGAAAAAATGCATTTGGTAAATAGATCTCAGACTTAGTGAAATTAACACTGGTCTGGAATTTCAGATCAGATAGCACTCTTCGGAGCATGAAAACTATATGCTATAGGACCTGAAAATGGCAAAGTAAAGCATGGCGTGGAGCTACTCAAAGAGCTTAACAAAAGTCTCTTAGTGACCTTGAGCCAAAAGGGATCAGAAAATACAATTGCAAGCATGTGAACATGGCAAAAACATAATCAGTTCTCAGACTTAGTGAAAACTGGAGCATGCTGAAAACAGATATCAAGTAGGCATGTTTACGAGCTCGATGCACTCACTACAGAGCATGTCATGACAATCTAAGCATACACCCATCAAGAATACACAAAATGAAAGCTAGACATGGCAAGAACAATAGCATAGCATGCGCGTATCAACTACAACATCATCGGCAAAATTGCTAACAAGTAGACGATCTGCCCAGATTCACGAAATGAGAAACGTAGAGCTCGATTGACTCAAGCTAGGGTGCTCCATAATTGCAAACAAAGACATGGATGGATAGAGCACTACAATATTAACAAAACATCCTTACTGATCATCCTCAAAAGAGGCACGAATCACTAGGAAACAACATGAACATATGGCCATATGAAACAACCAGCTCAAGGACTTAGTGGAGATGCTAAGTCCCTGAAATCAGCATTAACAAATGCCTCGCTTTGCAAGCTTGTGCTAGTCACCACACACATCACAAAAATACATGGGTTGCACCTCTGGAAAGATGGCAAAACCCTTAACAAAACATATGTAGAGCTCATGGGCATAACATGCACACAATAATCATGGCAAAAATGACAAATATCTAAATGGAGCAGCAGATCTGACAAATATCTCAAATAGCAATCTTCTAACAGCATTTCGGGCATCAAGATGAACTCAAAAGAAAATGATGCGATGAGATGAAATGATGTACTCTCTGAGATGAACATTTTGATATGCTATAAGCCCAAAACGGAGCTACGGATGAGGAGTTACGATGCAATGAACATGAGCAAAAAGTTAGGGTTTCGGCCAAAAGTCAACCCGAACGGGATCTCAGATCCAGATCCACTATTCACGCACGGATAATGAGGATCACCGGAACGGAGCTCGGAGTCGACGGAGGTGGCCGGAGTCGTCGGGGTCGCCGGACTTGACGCTTCCCAGCGCGAGGAGGTGCGGAGGAGGGCTCAGACGACAAGGCGGCGGTCGGGCGCGACGCCGGCGCGGCTTGGCGGCGCGTCGGACGGCGGGGAGCTCGCCGGAGGAAGCAAAGGTGCCCGCCGGCAATGGCGTTTGCGGCGGGGCTGGCCGCCGGAGCGATAGATGGCGGCGGCGGGGCGAAGGCGCGGGCGGCGATGCGCGCGTGGGCCGGGAGGGCCCCTCGCGGGCCGAGCGGGCCGGCGGCGGGAGGAGGCGGCGATGTGGGCGCGGCTGCCCACATGGCGGCTCACGGTTGGTGGGGCGATTTCGTCCACCGGACCGGACGTGTCCGGCCGCGCGGAGGTGCTGGAACTAGGGTTTCAGACGGGGGAGATCCGGATTTTCGAGGAGGGGTCTTTATATAGTCATAGAGGGAGCTAGGAGTGTCCAAATGAGGTGCGGTTTTCGGCCACGCGATCGTGATCGAACACTCTAGACGATGAGAGAGGTTTTGGTGGGTTTTGGGCCAACTTGGAGGGGTGTTGGGCTGCAACACACACGAGGCCTTTTCGGTCCCTCGGTTAGCCGTTGGAGTATCAAACGAAGTCCAAATGGTACGAAACTTGACAGGCGGTCTACCGGTAGTAAACCAAGGCCGCTTGGCAAGTCTCGGTCCGATCCAGAAATGTTTAATCCCCACACACGAAAGAAAGGTAGAAATGACCACCAGAGGAGAACGAAGCGTCGGAATGCAAAACGGACAACGGGGAAAATGCTCGAATGCATGAGATGAACACGTATGCAAATGCAATGCACATGATGACATGATATGAGATGCATGACAACGACAACAACACACGGAGACAAAAACCCGAACCCGAGAAAATAAAATAACTTAAGGCCGGAAACGGCAAGAGTTGGAGTACATATTGGGTAAATCACATCCGTGGTGTTACATCGTGTCTCTTCTGACTTGCACCCCAAGTCTTCTGGGTGTCTTCTGATCCAAGAAAAATCATCGTGAAGTTTTTATCCCATTTGGACTCCGTTTGGTATTCCTTTTCTGTGAAGCTAAAAAACAAGGAAAAACAGAAACTGGCACTTCGCTCTTGATTAATAAGTTAGACCCCAAAATAATATAAAACAGCATATTAATGCATATAAAACACCCAAAACAGATAATATAATAACATGGAACAATAAAAAATTATAGATACATTGGAGACGTATCTCCTTCCCACACGACCCAGGAACTGTCGGTGATAGGCGAGCGGCTACTGACGATTGCCATACAATAAACTTATGAGAAGTCACACATGTCCCACATGTTATCTCTCAACATTTGGTTTCTGATCCGAGAGACATCTGAAATGATTACGCCGCTATAGTCGTGTGGAAAAGGTGTATATCACAAACATTTAATCTACCATTGTGTTTGCGATAGGTACGTTATTGCACACAGTTCATAAATGTCAAAATGTGTGCGGTGTCTCTACTATCACCAATGTGTACATTTACATCACTGTGTGCGATAAGTATTCCCATCACACACGAGCTCCATTTATGCACCGTCTTCTTTTTGTCCAATATTACACAAGCATACAGGTTTGAAACGTTTGTTGTATTACCATGAATCGCACACGCATATGAGACGAAATCGTGTGTGCATCCGTTGAGCATCGCAAACGTTTCACGTCAAGGAACCGTCTGTTCTATATTTTTCCATCGCACACACTGTTTTCTTTCTAACCGTGTGTACATTATTTTATTTGCTCCTCTTTAATTTTATTTTTACCTGTAATTTATTATTCGAATTGGAAATTTTGAAATATGAAACATGAAATTGAAATTATCTGCATAATGGTTCAACAACCAATCCATAAATAAAATTATCACAACAATATGTCTAGTAATTACAAGATTAGGCAGCAATTAACTATGATGAACCACAATATTTAGAGGCGGTAAAGGCGAAGAGACAAGTGTAAATCATGTTGGTTGCTGATGGTGTTGAATAAGCGGTGAAGGTGAAGAGACAACTTCTGTCCAACCCCTTGTGACAATCGCCCGCCCATCCTTCACCACCTTCAGGAACACTTCTAGATCATTATCATGTAGTTTGCAAGGTAATCATGAGTAAATTGCTTCGAAAACCACTAAAAAGAGAAAACTTTCAGATATTCATGTCTAATAGAGTAACTCATTGTGGGCAGGGCAAAAGGCAACATGTTACTTACCATCCTAAAGTTCACTATTGTCTTGACAAAGTATAAATAAAGAGCTTAATTCCCATCACCCGTCTCTTTTGCCTAACAATCATTCTTAGTTTCCTCACTTGACGCTTGTTCATGAATATCTCATTGCCCATATGCACAAGGGATCGACGCGTGGATCAGTACCGCTGATATATATATGTACCTACATGCAACTAGTAAATGTTAGTATATAAACTACGATTGCACAAATGACGTAAAAAACAACTACCTCCATTCCTAAGTACAAGTATTTTTTAGAGATTCAATATGAACGACATACAGTTGTATATAGACATAGTTTAGATTAGAATGTAGATTGACTCATTTTGCTCCGTGTGTAGTCTTATTGGAATCTCTAAAAAATACTTATATTTAGGAACAGATGGTTTATAAGACATGGGATACAGCTAACCTCGGCGGCGAACAACAACATCGCCCATTGTAGCCTTGCGTAAGTACATGGAAAGGCAATGTTAACTACAAGAGGGTTAACATCCACCAAAACTAGAAAATGATAATAAAATGATAGCATCTATAGTGATATCTTAATTGCAAAAGAGTAGCACGGTAGCAAAGGGATGGGTTAAAAAATGGATGGAATTGTTTACTACTACACGCACGTTCCACTATAGACAACCTATTATAGCCATTGAAACTGGTACTGATAGAAATGAAATTAACAGAGTTAAACATCGCAAGGCAGGTATTGCTAGAGCAGAGAATGGCATTGTTGTCTATAAAAAGGTAGGGTAAATAGATAAGATGGGTTATGCGTGTTTACTACAACATGCTTAATATATCAATCGTACAAAACATAGCCATTGCAACTAGTATTGGTATGATTGAATTGGTTAGTTCATACTTGGTAAGTCCTGAGGGGTAGTTGATTGGGCACTTCATGGGCAAGAGCTCGCCCCAAGTCGGTCGCATCGGAGGCGAGGAGTTCCTCCAGGTCGAAGCATGGATCTGTATCGCTGACATGTGTACCTACAAGAAGCAAGTAAATGTTAGAAGCTAAACTGCAATTGCACAAATGATTGTAAAATACTGTAAGACCTGGGATGCAGCTAACCTCGACAGCAAATAACAACATCGCCATTATGGCCCCGCGTAAGTACATGGAAAGGCATGTTAACTACAACATGGTTAGCATCCACCAAAAATAGCAAATGGAAACAAAACAATACCATCTCTAGTGATATCTTCATTACAGAGAGTAACACTTTAGCAAAGGGACAAATTAACAAATGGATACAACTATTAATTGCAACAGGCTTAACAACATCCTAAGTCATGGGTTGTAAGTTTGTAGCTGCCATTGGTGAAATTGAGCTGGACAGTCCATACTTTAACATCACATAGTGTGTAGTACTAAAAATAACAAGGCATGTTTAACTACAAGCAACCTAGTATAGCCACTGAAATTGGTACTGATAAAAATGCAATAGACAGAGTTAAGCATCGCAAGGCAAGTGCTGCCAGAGCAGAGAATGGCCCACTTTTCTATAAAAAGGTAGGGAAAATAGTTAAGATGTGTTAGGCATGTCTACTACAACATGCTTAATACATCAACCGCACAAAACATAACCATTGCAACCGGTATTGGTAAGATTGAACTGGTCAATTCATACTTGGTAAGTCCTGAGGGGTAGTTGCAGGGGCACTTCATCTTGGCCAGAGCCCGCCCCAAGTCAGTAGCGGCGGAGGCGAGGTGTTCCTCTGGGTCGAAGCATGGATCAGTGCCGCTGACATGTGTACCTACAGGCAACTAGTAAATGTTAGAAGTTAAACAACAATTGCACAAATGATGTAAAATACTATAAGACATGGGGTGTAGCTAACCTCGACGGCAAACAACAACACCGCCCGTTATGGCCCTGCGTAAGTACATGGAAAGGCAGTTAAGTACAATAGGGTTAGAATCCATGAAAAATAGCAAATGGAAATAAAATGACAACATCTCTAGTGATATCTTCATTGCGGAGAGTAGCACGGTACCAAAGGGACAAGTTAAAAAATGGATACAACTATTAATTACAACATGCTTAACAACATCCCGAGTCATGTATTGTAAGTTTGTTGTTTGTATTGGTGAAATTGAGCTGGACAATTATTACTTGAACATCACATAGTGTGCAGTACTGAAATAAACAAGGCACCAACATGCTTAATACATCAACTGTACAAAACATAGCCATTGCAACTGGCATTGCTAAGATTGAGTTGGTCAGATCATACTTGGTAAGTCCTGGGGATTAGTCGATGGGGCACTTCATCCGGGCAAGAGTCTGCACCAAGTCAACAACGGTGGAGGTGAGGTGTTCCTCTGGGTCAACACGCACAACGGACAACATGCCATCGACCGCCATCAGCTCCTCGACCTCCACGTGATATGGGGTTGGGCTTGCATGGCGATGCTCTTGAGTGGGAGCGGTGGGGACTTGGAGGCATGAGGATGTTTCGCAGGCGCCATTTAAGAATTTAGGCTAGGGCCGTGATAGAGATCGGTGGGTTACCTGACTGGATCGACGATGCTCGGGCAGGACATAGATGTGGTTGAAGTTGTGGTTGCAGCGGCGGTGATTTGAGCTGCCGAGAGGGGGCGGGGGGCAGGGGGCGATACTACAGAAATGTGATGGGTGGGGATGTGGTGGGAGGAATAAATTCTGAAATTGCACGTCTAATGAAAAAAATTCAGGCAAAACTTGAAACTTGGGCAGGGGAAACACATAACTGACTTATAGATCTTCTCATAATTCTTATATCTATCAGCATCTACAACCGCACCTGGAAATTTAAAAATATCTTTCATTGTAGCAGGGTTATTCAATTACATGAACGAGGCAAAGGTGACACTTGATGAACAATCATCGGTTATGAAATGCAATCAAGTGTCAACTTGCCTTGCTCACATAGCCAAAATTGATCCTATGCAACAAAAGAGAAGCTTGCTGCCATCCGCCGGCACAGCTATTTAAGCCGGTGTGCAGCCAACTCGCATGGCGAGGTGGGACTAAAAACCAGTTGTGGCCAGCTCTAGTCTCCGGTGGCTTCAGGTGGCTATGGGTGGATGTTTAGGTATGATTTAGGGTCGGGGTACGACTACAAAACTCCTATGTGTTGGAAATATGCCCTAGAGGCAATAATAAAATGGTTATTATTATATTTCCTTTTTCATGATAATTGTCTATTGTTCATGCTATAATTGTGTTATCCGGAAATCGTAATACATGTGTGAATACATAGACCACAACATGTCCCTAGTAAGCCTCTAGTTGACTAGCTCGTTGATCAATAGATGGTTACAGTTTACTTACCATGGGCATTGGATGTCATTGATAATGGATCACATCATTAGGAGAATGATGTGATGGACAAGACCCAATCCTAAGCAGAGCACAAGATCTTGTAGTTCGTCCTCTAAAGCTTTTCTAATGTCAAGTATCTTTTCCTTAGACCATGAGATTGTGCAACTCCCGGATACCATAGGAATGCTTTGGGTGTGTCAAACGTCACAACATAACTGGGTGGTTATAAAGGTGCACTACGGGTATCTCCGAAAGTATCTATTGGGTTGGCACAAATCGAGACTGGGATTTGTCACTCCGTATGACGGAGAGGTATCTATGGGCCCACTCGGTAAGACATCATCGTACTGAGCTCAATGTGACTAAGGGGTTGGTCGTGGGATGAAGTGTTATGGAACGAGTAAAGTGACTTGCCGGTAACGAGATTGAACGGGGTATTGGGATACCGATGATCGAATCTCGGGCAAGTAACATACCGTTTGACAAACGGAATTGTATACGGGATTGATCGAATCCTCGACATCATGGTCCATCTGATGAGATCATCATGGAACATGTGGGAGCCAACATGGGTATCCAGATCCCGCTGTTGGTTATTGGCTAGAGAGATGTCTCGGTCATGTCTGCATGATTCCCGAACCCGTAGGGTCTACACACTTAAGGTTCGATGACGCTGGGGTTATAGTGAAAGTTTGTACGTGGTTACCGAATGTTTTTCGGAGTCCCAGATGAGATCCCGGACGTAACGAGGAGTTTCGGAATGGTCCGGAGACAAAGATTTATACATGGGATGTCCTTATTCGGTCGCCGGAAGTGTTCGAGGGTTTATCGGTATTGTACCGGGTCCACCGAAAGGGTTCCGGGGGTCCACCGGGAGGGTCCACCTACCCCGGAGGGCCCTATGGGCTGTGTGTGGAAGGGAACTAGCCCCTAAGTGGGCTGGGCACCACCCCCCCTTAGGGACCATTCGCCTAGGGTTGGGGGGAATCCTAAAGGGGGCGCCCCCTTGGCTTGGGGGGCAAGCCCCTCCCCTTGGTCGCCGCCCCCATCTAGATCTCATCTAGAGGGCCGGCCCCTTCCCCCTTCACCCTATAAATAGAGGGGTGAAGGTAGGGCAGCAACACCACATCCAAGGCGCAGCCCTCCCCTCCCCAACACCTCCTCCTCGTCTCTCGCAGTGCTTGGCGAAGCCCTACTGAAGTGCCATGCTCCTCCACCATCACCACACCGTCATGCTGATGCTGGACAGAGTCTTCCCCAACCTCTCCCTCCCCCTGGCTGGATCAAGGCACGGGAGACGTCACCGAGATGCACGTGTGTTGAACGCGGAGGCACCATTGTTCGGTGCTTAGATATGATTCGGCCGCGATCTGAATCGCTTCGTGTACGACTCCTTCATCCGCATTCTTGTAACGCTTCCGTTTTGTGATCTTTAAGGGTATGAAGATACACTCCCCTCTCTCTCGTTGCTAGTCTGTCCATAGATTGATCTTGGTGATGCATAGAATTTTTTTAATTTCTGCAACGATTCCCCACAGTGGTATTAGAGCCAGGTTTATGTGTAGTTTTTATGCAGGAGTAGAACACAAGTTGTTGTGGGCGTCGATTTTGTCAATTTACTTGCCGTTACTAGTCTTTTCTTGATTCGGCGGCATCGTGGGATGAAGCGGCCCAGACCGACCTTACACGTACTCTTACGTGAGACTGGTTCCATCGACTGACATGCACTAGTTGCATAAGGTGGCTAGCGGGTGTCTGTCTCTCCCAGTTTAGTCAGATCGGATTCGATGAAAAGGGTCTTTATGAAGGGTAAATAGAAATTGGCATATCACGTTGTGGTTTTGGCGTAGGTAAGAAACGTTCTTGCTAGAAACCTATAGCAGCCACGTAAAAACTTGCAACAACAATTAGAGGACGTCTAACCTTTTCTTGCAGCATATGCTGTGTGATGTGATATGGCCAAAAGGATGTGATGAATGATATATGTGATGTATGAGATTGATCATGTTCTTGTAATAGGAATCACGACTTGCATGTCGATGAGTATGACAACCGGCAGGAGCCATAGGAGTTGTCTTAATTTATTTATGACCTGCGTGTCAACATAAACGTCATGTAATTACTTTACTTTATTTCTAACCATTAGCCATAGTAGTAGAAGTAATAGTTGGCGAGACAACTTCATGAAGACACAATGATGGAGATCATGATGATGGAGATCATGGTGTCATGCCGATGACGATGATGATCATGGTGCCCCGAAGATGGAGATCAAAAAGGAGCAAAATGATATTGGCCATATCATGTCACTATTTGATTGCATGTGATGTTTATCATGTTTTACATCTTATTTGCTTAGAATGACGGTAGCATAAATAAGATGATCCCTCGCAATAATTTCAAGAAAGTGTTCCCCCTAACTGTGCACCGTTGCTAAGGTCTGTTGTTCCGGAGCACCATGTGATGATCGGGTGTGATAGGTTCTAACGTTCGCATACAACGGGTATAAGCCAGATTAACACACGCAATACACTTAGGTTGACTTGACGAGCCTAGCATGCACAGACATGGCCTCGGAACACGGAAGACCGAAAGGTCGAACATGAGTCGTATAAAAGATACGATCAACATGAAGATGTTCACCGATGATGACTAGTCCGTCTCACATGATGATCGGACACGGCCTAGTTGACTCGGATCATGTATCACTTAGATGACTAGAGGGATGTCTATCTGAGTGGGAGTTCATTAAATAATTTGATCAGATGAACTTAATTATCATGAACATTGTCTAAAACTCTGCAATATGTCTTGTAGATCAAATGGCCCACGCTAATGTTTCCCTCAACTTCAACGCGTTCCTAGAGAAAACCAAGCTGAAAGACGATGGTAGCAACTACACGGACTGGGTCCGTAACCTGAGGATTATCCTCATAGCTGCCAAGAAGCATATGTCCTTGATGCACCGCTAGGTGAAGCACCTGTTTTCCTAGCAACCCAAGACGTTATGAACGCCTGGTAGTCGCATAGTGATGATTACTCCCTGGTTCAGTGCGGCATGCTTTACAGCTTTGAACCGGGGCTGCAAAAGCGTTTTGAACAACACGTATCATATGAGATGTTCCAAGAGCTGAAAATGTTTTTCCAAGCTCATGCCCGAGTCAAGAGATATGAAGTCTCCGACAAGTTCTACAGTTGGAAGATGGAGGAGAATAGTTCCGTCAGCGAGCACATACTCAAAATGTCTGGGTTGCACAACCGCTTGTCTCAGCTGGGACTTAATCTCCCGGATGATGCGGTCGTTGATAGAATCCTTCAGTCGCTCCCACCTAGCTACAAGAGCTTTGTGATGAACTTCAATATGCAGGGGATGGAAAATACCATTCCTGAGGTATATTCAATGCTGAAATCAGCGGAGGTGGAGATCAAAAAGGAACATCAAGTGTTGATGGTGAATAAAACCACTAAGTTCAAGAAAGGCAAGGGTAAGAAGAACTTCGAGAAGGACGGCAAGGGAGTTGCCACGCCCAGTAAGCCAGTTGCCGGGAAGAAGCCAAAGCATGGACCCAAGCCTAATACTGAGTGCTTTTATTTCAAGGGAAACGGTCCCTGGAAGCAGAACTGCCCCAAGTACTTAGCGGATAAGAAGGCCGGCAATACCAAAGGTATATGTGATATACATGTTATTGATGTGTACCTAACCAGCGCTCATAGTAGCTCCTGGGTATTTTATACCGGTGCGGTTGCTCATATTTGTAACTCAAAAGAGGAGCTGTGTAATAAGCGGAGACTAGCGAAGGACGAGGTGACGATGCGCGTTGGGAACGGCTCCAAGGTCGATGTGATCACCGTCGGCACGCTACCTCTACATTTACCTACGGGATTAGTTTTAAACCTCAATAATTGTTATTTAGTACCAGCTTTAAGCATGAACATTGTATCTGGGTCTCGTTTAATGCAAGATGGCTACTCATTTAAATATGAGAATATTGGTTGTTCTCTTTATATGAGATATATGTTTTATGGTCATGCCCCACTGGTCAATGTTTTATTCTTGTTTAATCTCGAACGTGATGTTACACATGTTCATAGTGTGGATACCAAGAAGTGTAAGGTTGATAATGATAGTCCCACATACTTGTGGCACTGCCGCCTTGGTCACATTGGTGTCAAACGCATGAAGAAACTCCATGCAGATGGACTTTTGGAGTCTCTTGATTATGAATCATTTGACACGTGCGAGCCATGCCTCATGGGCAAAATGACCAAGACTCTATTCTCCGAAACAATGGGGCGAGCAACCAACTTATTGGAAATCATACATACTGATGTGTGCAGTCTAATGAGCGTTGAGGCTCGCGGTGGCTATTGTTATGTTCTCACCCTCACTGATGACTTGAGTAGATATGGGTATGTCTACTTAATGAAACACAAGTCCGAGACCTTTGAAAAGTTCAAGGAATTTCACAATGAGGTTGAGAATCAACGTGACAGGAAAATAAAGTTCTTACGATCAGATCATGGGGGAGAATATTTGAGTCACGAATTTGGCACGCATTTAAGGAAATGTGGAATTGTTTCACAACTCACGCCGCCTGGAACACCTCAGCATAATGGTGTGTACGAACGTCGTAATCACACTCTATTGGATATGGTGCGATCTATGATTTCTCTTACCGACCTACCGCTGTCATTTTGGGGATATGCTTTAGAGACTACCGCATTCACTTTAAATAGGGCTCCGTCGAAATCCGTTGAGAGGACACCATATGAATTATGGTTTGGGAAGAAACATAATCTGTCGTTTCTAAAAGTTTGGGGATGCGATGCTTATGTCAAGAAACTTCAACCTGAAAAGCTCGAACCCAAATCGGAAAAATGCGTCTTCATAGGATACCCTAAGGAAACTATTGGGTATACCTTCTACCTTAGATCAGAAGGCAAGATCTTTGTTGCCAAGAATGGATCCTTTCTAGAGAAAGAGTTTCTCTCGAAAGAAGTAAGTGGGAGGAAAGTAGAACTTGATGAGGTACTGCCTCTTGAACCGGAAAGTGGCGCAGCTCAAGAAAATGTTTCTGTGGTGCCTGCACCGACTAGAGAGGAAGTTAATGATGATGATCATGAAACTTCGGATCAAGTTGCTACTGAACTTCGTAGGTCTACAAGGACACCTTCTGCACCAGAGTGGTATGGCAACCCTGTCCTAGAAATCATGTTGTTAGACAATGGTGAACCTTCGAACTATGAAGAAGCGATGGCGGGCCCGGATTCCAACAAATGGCTGGAAGCCATGAAATCCGAGATAGGATCCATGTATGAAAACGAAGTATGGACTTTGACTGACTTGCCTGATGATCGGCGAGCCATAGAAAATAAATGGATCTTTAAGAAGAAGACAAACGCGGATGGTAATGTGACCATCTATAAGGCTCGGCTTGTCGCTAAGGGTTATCAACAAGTTCAAGGGGTTGACTACGATGAAACTTTCTCACCCGTAGCGAAGCTGAAGTCCGTCCGAATCATGTTAGCAATTGCCGCATTCTATGATTATGAGATATGGCAAATGGACGTCAAAGCGACATTCCTTAATGGTTTCCTTAAGGAAGAATTGTATATGATGCAGCCAGAAGGTTTTGTCAATCCTAAGAATGCTGACAAGGTTTGGAAGCTCCAACGCTCAATCTATGGGCTAGTGCAAGCATCTCGGAGTTGGAACATTCGATTTGAGGAGATGATCAAAGCGTTTGGGTTTACGCAGACTTATGGAGAAGCCTGTGTTTACAAGAAACTAAGTGGGAGCTCTGTAGCATTTCTCATATTATATGTGGATGACATACTATTGATGGGAAATTATATAGAATTCTTGGAAAGCATAAAGGCCTACTTGAATAAGTGTTTTTCAATGAAGGACCTTGGAGAAGCTGCTTATATATTAGGCATCAAGATCTAGAGATAGATCGAGACACCTCATTGGTCTTTCACAAAGCACGTACCTTGACAAGATATTGAAGAAGTTCAATATGGATCAGTCCAAGAAGGGGTTCTTGCCTGTACTGCAAGGTGTGAGATTGAGCACGGCTCAATGCCCGACCACGGCAGAAGATAGAGAAAGATGAGTGTCATCCCCTATGACTCTGCCATAGGTTCTATTATGTATACCATGCTGTGTACCATACCTGATGTAAACCTTGCCGTAAGTTTGGTAGGAAGGTACCAAAGTAATCCCGGCATGGAACACTGGACAGCGGTCAAGAATATCCTGAAGTACCTGAAAAGGACTAAGGATATGTTTCTCGTTTATGGAGGTGACGAAGAGCTCGTCGTAAAGGGTTACGTCAATGCTAGTTTCGACACAGATCTGGATGACTCCAAGTCACAAACCGAATACATGTATATTTTGAATGGTGGGGCAGTCAGCTAGTGTAGTTGCAAGCAAAGCATCGTGGCGGGATCTACATGTGAAGCGGAGTACATGGGAGCCTCGGAGGCAGCACATGAAGCAATATGGATGAAGGAGTTCATTACCGACCTAGGAGTTATTCCCAATGCATCGAGCCCGATGACTCTCTTCTGTGACAACACTGGAGCCATTGCCCTTGCCATGGAGCCCGGGTTTCACAAGAAGACCAGGCATATCAAGCATCGCTTCAACTCCATTCGTGAAAATGTTCAAAATGGAGACATAGATATTTGTAAAGTGCATACGGACCTGAATGTCGCAGATCCATTGACAAAACCTCTTCCACGAGCAAAACATGATCAACACCAGAACTCTATGGGTGTTCGATTCATCACAACGTAACTAGATTATTGACTCTAGTGCAAGTGGGAGATTGTCGGAAATATGCCCTAGAGGCAATAATAAAATGGTTATTATTATATTTCCTTGTTCATGATAATTGTCTATTGTTCATGCTATAATTGTGTTATTCGGAAATCGTAATACATGTGTGAATACATACACCACAACATGTCCCTAGTAAGCCTCTAGTTGACTAGCTCGTTGATTAGTAGATGGTTACAGTTTACTTACCATGGGCATTGGGTGTCGTTGATAACGGGATCACATCATTAGAAGAATGATGTGATGGACAAGACCCAATCCTAAGCATAGCGCAAGATCGTGTAGTTCGTCCGCTAAAGATTTTCTAATGTCAAGTATCTTTTCATTAGACCACGAGATTGTGCAACTCCCGGATACCATAGGAATGCTTTGGGTGTGTCAAACGTCACAACGTAACTGGGTGGCTATAAAGGTGCATTACGGGTATCTCCGAAAGTATCTACTGGGTTGGCACAAATCGAGTCTGGGATTTGTCACTCCGTATGACGGAGAGGTATCTCTGGGCCCACTCAATAAGACATCATCATAATGAGCTCAATGTAACTAAGGGGTTGGTCATGGGATGATGTGTTAAGGAACGAGTAAAGTGACATGCCGGTAACAAGATTGAATGAGGTATTGGGATACCGACGATCGAATCTCGGGCAAGTAACATACCGATTGACAAAGGGAATTGTATACGGGATTGATTGAATCCTCGACATCGTGGTTCATCCGATGAGATCATCATGGAATATGTGGGAGCCAACATGGGTATCCAGATCCCGCTGTTGGTTATTGGCTAGAGAGATGTCTCGATGATGTCTGCATGATTCCCGAACCCGTAGGGTCTACACACTTAAGGTTCGATGACGCTGGGGTTATAGGGAAAGTTTGTACGTGGTTACCGAATGTTGTTCGGAGTCTCGGATGATATCCCGGACGTAACGAGGAGTTCCAGAATGGTCCGGAGACAAATATTTATATATGGGAAGTCCTTATTCGGTCGCCCAAAGTGTTCGGGGGTTTATCGGTATTGTACCGGGACCACCGAAAGGGTTCCGGGGGTCCACCGGGAGGATCCACCTGCCCCGGATGGCCCTATGGGATGTATGTGGAAGGGAACTAGCCCCTAAGTGGGTTGGCGCCACCCCCCCTGAGGGCCCATGCGCCTAGGGTTGGGGGGGGGGCCTGAAGGGGGTGCCCCCCTTGGCTTGGGGGGCAAGCCCCTCCCCTTGGCCGTCGCCCCCCCTCTAGATCTCATCTAGAGGGGCCGACCCCCTTCCCCCTTCACCCTATAAATAGAGGGGTGGATAGAGGGCAGCAACACCACATCCAAGGCGCAGCCCTCCCCCTCCCCAACACCTCCTCCTCGTCTCTCGTAGTGCTTGGTGAAGCCCTGCTGGAGTGCCATGCTCCACCACCATCACCACGCCGTCGTGCTGCTGTTGGACGGAGTCTTCCCCAACCTCTCCGTCTCCCCTTGCTGGATCAAGGCACGGGAGATGTCACCAGGCTGCACGTGTGGTGAACGCGGAGGCACCGTTGTTCGGTGCTTAGATCAGATTCGGCCGTGATCTGAATCGCTTCGTGTATGACTCCTTCATCCGCGTTCTTGTAACGCTTCTGTTTCGTGATCTTTAAGGGTATGAAGATACACTCCCCTCTCTCTCGTTGCTATTCTCTCCATAGATTGATCTTGGTGATGCATAGAATTTTTTTAATTTCTGCAATGATTCCCAACACTGTGAACACATGCTAAGCAACTCTCAAAGCCCTCAAAGGATGCACTTATCAACATTGTATGTTAATAATAGAGAGTACCGGTAATTTGCTCTAAAACTAGTATGTAGTACCGTTATATGCTCATAATTAACTATACAAACTTACTAGAAACCATTCTTGAGGAAATTGTTAACTGGTAGCTTCTCGGTTGGCTAGCGAGTAGGGGATTAATAGGCTAATCGACAAGTTAATCGGCCATTTAATCAATTAACTGGACAATTTATCGGTTTATCGGTTCCTCCGTGACCCTATGAGTAGGGGTTAATCGGCAAGTTAACTGGTTAACAGGACAAATTCTTAAACAGGGCTGGAGACACACGCATTAACTACTTCTCACATGCTGGCATCAGGGCATGCTGGCCAGACGCCGTCGTTCTCCATCCCGGCCTTGTTGGTGGCAACCCACTATGCTTGGATCTCCGCCGAGCTCTCCTTAGCATGGTGTGCGGCCTCTTCTTTATTGCGGCGGCATGACTCTTTTCTTTACCGCTTTCTGCCTTTTCCGCTCCTTCTATGTGGCTTTGGCCGCCTCTTGATCTACTGCCCATTCAGCCATGGCAGCATAAAAGTCTGCCCACGTAGTTGTGCGGCCGTGGGCAGCGATGAACTCGGCATGGCAGGATGCCATTGCTTCCTAACCATGTGTGTGGTCACGGGCAGCAAGGAACTCGGCGCGGCGGGATGCCATCACTTCCTTACCAGTTACTGTGCAGCGTTGTGCCATGAACGACGCTTGGATAGAGCTTTGGGCGGAGTGGCTAGAGAATAGTACAGTGTCGTGGTTTTTAAGAACTCAAGGACAAATGACGAAGGAAATTTGGCTTCCCTTACAATCTTGGTCATGCATTATCGCACACGGTTCATCTCAGTCGCCTCCAGAAATAGTGTGCGCTGAGCGATTGTGTGTTGTGTTATAATTGGCCGGAACCCCAGCCACGCGGATCGCGCATGTGCACCGTAGGATGTACTGTGATCGAACGACAATCACGTCCCTCTCAACCCACATATGTAGCTATAGCTGGATTGGATTGAAATGCGCCAAATGCCTAGAAAATGCTCATGATCGCCTAAATATGGGCCCGGAAAAGTGCGAAAATTGAAATGGTGATTTGCAGGGTGTATGTTCATCGCAGAAAAACCTCAAGGACAATGAACAAAGCAAATTTGGATTCCCCTTCAATCTTGGTGATTTCCCTCTCGAAACCATAAAACTTCCTCAATGATAGTTCGATTTATGAAGGGTGTGCATGTCGACATAAGCCAAACCTTCTCAAATTTTGACCAAGGCATGCTGAGGCCATACCATGGCACCATGCCAGGCATCATGTTTTTGAAGCATGTATTTCATTTTTATATAGATGAAAAACCAATAAACTACGCATATGTGGTTGACTCTTGCCACACATATCCTTGAAATCTCTGCCCATTCCTTGTAAAGGCATGAGAATTTACTAAATAGCACAAGCATGATTTTCCATACCGTTCTTGTGCACCTTTTCATGCATTGATTGTTCGAATTTGAATTATATGAATTAATGCCTACAAAATGCACATAATTACCTAAATATGGTAAATGAGCCCGGAAAAGTGCCAAATTTGAATACGGTGATTTGCAGGGTGTTTGTTCATCATAGAAAAAAACATAAGGACAAAGGACTTAGGAAATTTGGATTCCCCATCAATATTGAAGATTTCCCTCTCGAAACTATGAAACTTCCTCGATGATGGTCCGATTTATGAAGGGCGTGCATGACGACATAAGCCAAACTTTCTCAAATTTTTACAAGGGCATGGTGAGGCCATGCCATGCCACCATGCGAGGTGTCATCTTTTTCAAGCATGTATTTCATTTTTCTATAATTGAAAAACCAATAAATGACACGTCGGTGGTTGACTCTTGTCACACAAATCCTTGAAACCTTTGCCCATTCCTTCTAAAAGGCACGAGAATTTATGAAATAGCACAAGCATGATTGTTCTGGACCATTTTTGTGTACCTTTTCATGCATCGATTGTTTGAATTTGAATTATGTGTATTACTGCCTAGAAAATGCACATAATCGCCTAAATATGGTAAATGAGCCCGAAAAAGTGCCAAATTTGAACAAAGTGATTTTCAGGGTGTATGTTCATCGTAGAAAAAACTCAAGAACAAAGGACGAAGAAAATTTGGATTCCCCTTCAATCTTCATGATTTCCCTCTCGAAACTATGAAACTTCCTGGTGATGGTTCGATTTATGAAGGGCGTGCATGACGACATAAGCCAAACCTTCTGAATTTTTTTACCAAGGAATGGTGAGGCCATACCATGGCACCATTCAAGTTGTCATGTTTTTCAAGCATGTATTTCATTTTTCTATTGTTGAAAAACCAATAAATTACACGTTTGTGGTTGACTCGTGCCACACATATCCTTAAAATCTCTGCCCATTCCTTTAAAAGGCATGTGAATTTACTAAATAGCATGAGCATGGTTTTCTAGACCGTTTTTTTGCATCGATTGTTTGAATTTGAATTATGTGCATTAATGACTAGAAAATGCACATAATTGCCTAAATATGGTAAATGAGCACAGAAAAGTGCCAAATTTTAACATGGTGATTTGCAGGGTGTATGTTCATTGCAGAAAAAACTGAAGGACAAAGGACGAAGGAAATTTGGATTCCCCTCCAATCTTGGTGATTTCCCTCTCGAAGCCATGAAACATCCTCGGTGATGGTTCAATTTATGAAGGGCGTGCATGACGACATAAGCCAAACCTTCTCAAATTTTTACCAGGGCATGGTGAGGCCAGACCATGGCACTATGTGAGGCGCATATTTTTCAAGCATGTATTTCATTTTTCTATAGTTGAAAAAACACTAAACGACACATTTGTGGTTAACTCTTGCCACACATATCCTTGAAATCTTGGCTCATTCCTTGTAAAAGGCATGAGAATTTACTAAATACCATGATCATGGTTTTCCAGACTGTTTTTTTGCACTTTTTCATGCACCGATTGTTCGAATTTGAATTATGTGCATTAATGCCTAGAAATAGCACATAATCGCGTAAATATGGTAAATGAGCCTGGAAAAATGCCAAATTTGAACATGTTGCATTGGAGGGGGCATGTTGATTGTAGAAAAAAATTGAATGACAAACCAGGAAGGAAATTTGGATTCCCCCTCAATCTTGGTGATTTACTATCGCATACGGTTCATCTCCATCACCTCTATGAACCATGTGCGTTCACCCACACCTCCAAAAGCAAAAAAGAAAACGCTCACCCCTGCCCACTTCATCCCCACCCACTCGCCGCGCACTCCTCTGCAACTCTGCACCTCATCAACTTCTATCACAGCGGCCACCCTAAGCTCGACGGCGGTCATCGGCGAGCAGAGGTCGCGCTCCAAACGGGACGAGATTTCACCCCTACCACTTGCCGCCACCTATCTGCGACGATTTACACTGACTCTCTGCACTCTGGTCGATTGGGGTTTTCCGAGAGATTGGGCCAGGGATTTTTCTCATGGAGAAGGTAATTAATTTAGCAAAATATTCACTCGTCTCTTATCACAGTCCATCCATCGCTATTAATCAACCAACGGAAATCATCGTGGATTCATTTTTTTTCTAGCTGATTCGAGGGTCTTGGTTCAAGTGTCCATAGTGCAAGCACAAATCAGGTAAGTGTGGTCGCGATCAGTTGGAAACGATGTTCTATCTCACCATTCCGGATGACTTCAGGGAGCACTTGATATGTTCAATCTCACCCTACCACGGTCGGCATGGCCTAAATTTATGTACATATACCATATATGGGATAAAAGGTATGGTGCCACATGCAGCCTATACGCCGAACACGAATTTTTCTACATTAGGCAAATTAATGATGTATTATTCATTCAGTTAGTCTCATATTTGCAACAAATATTAGTCACATTACCTATTTTTAATTATATATTTTTGTACTTGGCTTTCAGCTATATATTGTTCTGTTCTCTCAGTTACGCCCACATTTGCATGTTGCTCTATTATTTAAATATATCAAATTTACGACCTTAATTTTTCATTTCAAGCAGTACATCCCTTGCTTTGCAAGAACACGAATAGAAGGAAATCTTGGGCTTTACTTTGTTGATGACTCCATGGATGCCATATTGACAACGCAACATGGATTTACAATGACAGTTAGCGTAAAACTTGATAAAGATGGTCATTCCTATTTTGATGCGAACATTTGGAGAAAAATGTCTAAGTTTTATGAACAGAAAGCTGGCAATAAAATTCTAGCGCATGCACCACAGCCTGGTCTAATTAAGATGGATGTTTACTTCCCCAGCGTCATCAGCCGATCACAATATGATCAAGGTTAGTGTTCTGTCAACTTTCTTCATGATGGCATATTACTTAGCAAAATCAGGGTATTTGTTCTGACTAACTGGTCACTATTTAAGCAAAGAATTGTGATTTCATTTTCTGACTCCCTTCCTAGGCAGTAACAAATTCTAGGCAGCCTATATATTCTTCTGCCATGTTCTGAATAAATAATACATTTCTACCTTTTAAGTAGGATATGTTGAATGCGTAGTTAATGATTTGTATGTTACTCAGCGTACCAAATTTCACTGGAAAGACTTGAAGCATGGCATAAAATTTGTTGATAATCTGAAAGAGATAGCACAGTGTATGAACACTAGATTTTGGGTGGGATTAATTCTACCTCTGGTGCACACATTGAACATGACCAATTGTGTGCACAAAATGCTGGTACAAAGTCTTATTTTATGTTCACGTTCATAAACTATATATATCTTCAACAATATTTTACAATTTTTTGATTCTACATTGCAACAGAAATTGCCCGCTACAGCTATTTCTGAATCGATTTCCCACCATGGTCGAATTACACTTGTGACTGTTAATAACGCCAAAGTGATTGCAATGTACTGCATTTCCCGCAAAAATGGAACCATTCAAATTAACAAATTGTCGTTTGTCGTGGCAATGTATCCACATTGGAAAATTGAAGACACTACACTACTCATGCTCTACCAAGGCACAAGAGAGTTCTTCCTTTTCATTCACGAGATGTCGAGTCACCGTGATCAAGCTACTTCCAGCGGATAGTTGTGGTTGTTCGCCCTAAGCCTCTTAAAATGTGCTAGTTGTTACTATGTTAACTATGTAGATATGTACCATATGGTTTTCAAAATTGTTAAGTACCTTATTACCAAGATCCGCATTTTGTCAAATAGTGTCACCTCTATATATATGTTACTCAAATGTTTTTAGCCAAGCTCTTAAATTTTCATGGAAAGTATTAGTATCATAAATAGTTCATTCAGTTTAAGCGTGTACCCGGTAGAGTAGAGGATGTCCATGTTTTCAACATGGCGATCGGCACCGATGTCCGGAAGGCATTTGCATATTAATTGTCCATATTGCAAATTCAGATAATATACAGATAGGCCAGCCCATACAATTGACATATTTGACATGCATGAAGAAATCAATCGAGCATATATATCAGAGAGAATTCCTTATTTAACACTGTGCCTAAATTTTATGCCCTATTTGACATCGAAAAATAATTTCTTCCTTATCTAACAAGGAGTCTAAATTTTATGCCTTTTATAACACTTTTGTCCATTTTGAGCCTAAATGAGACATGGAATGGCCCTTTTGCCCTCAAGAGGTATTTTTGTGTGCGCGTCTGTGTGTTGTTGCATGTGTGCGCATGTGTCTCCTACTGCTGAGTGTGTGTGTGTGTGTGCTGTTTGCGTGTTTGCTACTACGTGTGTACGTGTATGTATTTGCCACTGGGTGTGTATGTGTGTGTGTGTGTGCGCGCGCGCGGTTGTGTGCATGTGTGCTGCTGTTTGTGGTGTGTGTGTGTGTTGCTGTTGCTGCATGTGTGTGCTGCGTGCGTGTGTGATGCTGTTTGTGAGTGTGCTGTGCGCGAGTGTGCTGCTACGTGTGTGCGTGTGTGTGTGTTGCTGCGTTTGTATGTGCTGCTATGTGTGTGCTACTACCCTCGCATTGATGTTGTGTGTGTGCTACTGCCCTCGCACTAATGTTGTGTGTGTGCTACAGCTCTCGCACTGATGTTGCGTGTGTGCTAATGCTAACACACTGATGTTGCATGTGCGCTACTACCCCAGGCACACACATACCACATGGAGGATAAAAGAGTCTTTTTCGGTGTTATTTAGGCTCAAAATGGATGAAAGTGTCATAAAAGGCATAAAATTTAGACTTGTTGCTAGATAGGGAAGAAAAAGTTTTCGGTGTCAAATAAGGAAACGAAATTTAAGATAGTGTTAAATAAGGAATTGTTTCTATATATATTGCTAATTTACAAGAATATAATGAACCGCGCGCGCACAAAAGTGCTATTGTGCACCTCACGCCGACCCAGCACACACAGCAGCCATCTTCCATCGGCGTGTCGATCATGGGCTCAATGTGAGCGAAGGCCGCCATGTCGATGACCTACACACCTTGATCGATCGAGGCTGGCGCAGACTAGACATCGGGGATCCCCGGTACTGCCTCGGGCCCAACGTTCACCAGGGGTGTCGTCACATCCCCAAGGCATGCATCGGCGTCGACTGGCGCTACGCCCTCCTCCATCTGGGACATAAGCATGTGCCTCATGCAGCGGCCGCCACTGTCGTTGTTGTCCTTGCGTCGTCGTGGTTCCTGCTCTACAGCCTGCACCATCCGCTGCACTCTGCATCGAGCCAGCAATATCGCCCACTAGCGATCCCTATTCGCTTTTAGGATGACCCTGGTAACCTAGCGACTTGCTCGTACCGTGTTTCCTACTTCCTCCGTCCGTCGTTAGGGGAGGCGGCATGCACTACAAAAAAAAGACACATCTCCGACATTTTGGGCTGAACGAAAAAAATATGTCATGCTTATGACAATTCTATGATGATAATTGTGACAAAACCCGGTATCATCATAGATGTGGTAGGCTCCTACTTCTATGACAAAAAATCATGACAAAAAATGGGCTTTTCATCTTGGGCAGGACGGAGACGCACCTGCATGACATTCTTTGGTCTGTCCATGACGGAAAAAAATCGTGGTAGAAGCGAGGGTGAGGAAAATATCGAGGAGTTCCCGATTACGGTCGGTGGTCGGAGCCGAGCGATGCACGGATAGGCTATCACGTCTCTCTCATACACATGCGTGTGTGTGTGCGAGGCGTTGCACTCTAACTTAACCCGAGCGAGGCATTGGGCTCTAACTGAACCCGAGCGATTGCACTAGCTATTTTACTGAACCCCAATCGATCCCTTGCTATTAACCGAACCTGATCGAGGGATTCCTTCGGTACTGCTGCTAACTGAAGCCGATCGAACCTGCTGCCTCCTTATGAGTAGTGAACATTGTTGGGGTTGGATGAATAGTTCCTGGTGGGGGTTGGATGAACAGGACCCAGTGGTAGGAGAGGTCATTGCCGCTGGATGAACAGGACCCCGATCGAGCCTGTTGGCGGTGGATGAACAGGACCTTGTGGAGGGCTGATTGAACAGTAGCCGGTGGAGGCTGGATGAACAGGACTGCGTGGATGAACAGTCGCTGGTGGAGGCTGGAGGAAGTCGACGGTGGATGAACAGTAGCAGGTGGAGGCTGGAGGAAGTCAACGGTGGATGAACAGTAGCAGGTGGAGGCTGGAGTGAGGCAGTAGACGGTGGATGAACAGGACCCGTTTCGACCGTAGGCACTCCAACAGGAGTCCATTTCCTCCATTTTGCGGTACGCCATATCCCTCCTGATCAACAGGACCCCATTTCGACTGTATGCGGTTGAACAAATTCTGTTTCCTCCGTTTTAAGGTACGCCAGACCCTTCCCGATGAACAGGACCCCGTTTCGACCATACGCGGTCGAACACAAGTTCGTTTCCTCCATTCTGCAGTACACCAGACCCTTCCTGATGAACTAGACCCTGTTTCGACCGTACGCGGTCGAATAGAAGGCCCGTTTTCTCTGTTCTGTGGTACGCCATACCTCATTTCGGCTGTTCCGTCCAAGACAGTTGGATCCCGATGAACACGACGTATTCCATTGCCTCCCGATGAACACGATGCATTTTGTTGCGTCCCCATGAACACGACATAGTTTCTCTGATCTGACCCAACCGGTTGGCTTCCGATGAACAGGACGCTATTGCTACCGTCCGTTGCCTCTCCATGTACATGAGCCCTGGTCGTACAAATGCATGAGGAGGCGTTCGAGACCCCACCCGTATTTATGTACGTGGCCGTACTTTTTGGCATCTGGTTGTACGTACGTGTACACAGTTTTGACAGGACTGCCTGAACTTCTACGTCGAGGGCTCTACTACTACATGTGTCGTTGCTTGCTCGGCCACGGTTCATCATTGCAGAGAGACCGATCGACCAGTCGACCAGGTGGGTCCCGACTGTCTCGACTGTCATTTTCTTGATCAGAATGACAACACTATGTACGCTTTGACCAAATGGGTCCCGACCGTCAGGGAGGATAAGGAGGCACTTCCTTGCGTGTGAAGTTATTGATGGTGGGACCCAGCAGTCAGGGGGAGAATCATTTTTTGCCCGTAATATGGACGCACTTTTTGGCGTGCAAAGATGTAGCTGGTAGGTCCCAGTTGTAGGGAGGAAAAGTTTTTTTGCAAAATACAGAGTCCCTTCCGGTGGGTCCCCCCTGTCAGGTGGATGAATAATTATATTACGCGTAATAAGGAGGCACTTCCTTGCTATGGCCGTGGACCCAGCTATCAGCCTCTCCACGTGTAGTCCTCTTCCGATGGAAGTCATTCCTTGACCACGTTGATCACGCTGCACTGAGAGCACCAAGGCGGTGGACGACGAGGAGCCGGAGAAGACGCGGCAGTGGATGCCCATGCGGAGAGGAGTACGAGGGTTGACTGGTTCAGCTGCGGTGTGAGGCTGACCGCAGAATAACACGGGTTGTGGGTGAGTAGAGAGTAGAGGGATGGCCTGGCCAGCAGTGGGAGTAGGGTGGGGCGGTGAGGCCTGTGCAGCGGCACATCGGGCCACTAGAGGCAGGAGCTGGCGGTCTCGCCGGCGCTGGTCTGGGCGGCTAGTGCAAGAAGATCAGCGATTGAAGAAGCAGCGGGACCGTTCGATTAAAATCCAATGGTCAGTGCTGCTAGAATTGTTTGTTGACTAAGTTGACAAAGCCCTGCGTACGTGTCAACTTAGTAGGCCCAAAGGTCCGCCTCCGAACTGGTGTGCCCCAGATGTCAATGGGAGGAACCATTTTTTCACGTAATTAGGAGGAGGTTGCTTGCGTGCGTCCATGGAACATGGGGGTTCCTAGTGTTAGCCTCTCCATGTACATCCCTATTCCGATGGCTGTCATTTATTGAATGTTGAGCACACCGCACCTAGAGCACCAACACGGTGGACAACTGTGAGGCCGAGGAATGGAACAACCCGACGCCGGTGAAGACACAATAGTGGATGCCCACGCTGAGGAGAATATGATGATTGACTGGTTCGGCCGTGGCGTGAGGCCGCCGTCACCAGAGAATAACAGGATGTGCGGGTGGGTAGAGGGATGGCCAGGCCAGCGGAGGGAGTAGGGTGGGCCGGTGAAGCCTACGCGGCATCACAGCCGGCCATAAGAGGAGGGAGCACGTAGTCCCGCCAGCGCTGGTTTAGGTGATTGGAGCAGGAAGATCAGAGATTAATGAAGCACGTCGGCTGTTGGATGTACATCCAATAGTCACTGCTGCTAGAATCGTGTGTTGACTGACAAAGCCTTGCGTAAACAAGCCAGACTCAAAATCTATGGTGTGTACAGCCCGTTTGCTATTATTTTCATAATTTACTGCCCATTTGCTAATTCATATGGAATTTATCGCAGCCCATTTTCCATTCTTAGAATTGCTACCCATTTTCTGGTCAGTCCCAGGGTTAAAATTTGAAACAAAAAATGTGTGAAATTTTAAAAATTCGCATATTTTTGCCGAGGAAAAAATATTCTTAATCCAAAAATTAGTATCCATACTAAAACAAATTTAAAAATAAAGTAGTACTATGTCATGTTAAAATCCAATGAAATATAAAATATCAGTGAAGAACAAAAACAAAAAATAAAACTAATTACCAATTTGCTATAATTTTTTTGGAATTTGCAACCCCTTTCATATTACTTTTAAGATATACTGCCCATACTCTTTGGCCAGGCCAGAATGCATCCCTCCTCGTCTCGAAATATTTGCATCCCAGTATTGCGGAGAAAGAAATAGGCCTAGCTTGGGTATTCTTCAAAAAGAAATAGTGGGCTACCTATTTTTCCAAAGAAAAAACTGTTGGGCTGGTCATGTTGTTAGATGGGCCACAGAGACCTAGTTTATTGCATGCTCCTCCGAACAGATCCTCAAAAAAAGTTGTGCAATTCTGTCGTTAATTGACGATGCGTTCATAATGACGTGGGTCCTTGATATCAACAGGGTGGATTAGAGTAAAAAATGAGGGGTGCATCCGATTAGTGAAAGAGGCGCTTGCTTGTGTTCAGGACTGGACCTGGTGGGTCTGTATTTTCATACTCACAACTATAGTCCTCTCCCGATTCACTATGTTGACAGAGCAGGACGGCGGCACCGCGGTGAGCGCACCAAGGCGGAGGACATTCAAAACCCCTGGGATAAAGTGGTGTCGCCAATGTGTCGGGCATTCTTATCGAAAAATAATAATGGACCAGAACTATTTACAACATTGGATACGATTTACATGGGTCCACTGGTTGCAGGAAGAAAATGGTGGGACAAGAAAGACTAGTCACTATCTTTGCCTAAGAATAATATCGACTGAATGTAACGACACTCTCATAGGAAATAATATCCTCCTGTTAAAATTTTACTTTTCAAATCATGAATTTAAAGAACTGGTGCATCAGCATTTAGCTTTATTTATTTATTTACTTATTTATGTTTAGGGGACCATGAGCATGTACCTGGGCCAGATTCATGTGAGAGCCTCCCTTCCAGTTAATTATGGGCTCCTCTATTGGGCCTTCATCAATGGGCTGCATGTTATCGACAAGTGGAAAATGTGTTCTGTACCAAAAATAGTATGCGCTATGTACGGGGAATAGTTTGAGATACAAACTAGAACTAGTCCAATCTATAGGAAAACACGAAGCACATCCAAACCAAACCAACCCAGATATTTTCAGCTAGAATCTAGACCAAACCGAACTATATATGCTCTTCATCCAACCCAGTCCAAACCGTTTCCAACTTTTGGATTGAACCCACTGGTTCAAACCATGGATAAAGCCTATGATAAAGCACTCCATGAATTAGATCAGACATGGAGAGGACGGTCTCCGGTCGTCCGCAGCGGCTGTTCGATTTAAAGCACCGAAGCTTGGATCCTCCCGAGAGCAAACACGAACGAGTGAAAAGCTAGCACAAGGAAGCTAGCACACAAGTAGGTTCATCGATTATGTAGCCATACTGCACATCTTCCCATGTATAGAATACGTATGCACATGAATCTTCTTGTAGCATGTGTGGGCAGAAGCAGCAAAGTTCGATGGCGTCTGAGAAGTTTGGCAGAGGGGGAAGCAGCGTCTCAGACTAGTCAATTCATTTGTTCTCAACCAATAGTTTGCACTTATTTTGAACTGAGGTATCTGAACCCAACCCAAACCTACCCAGTCCGTTCTTAGGCACAACCCAAACCAAACCAAATTAGTTTCAATCTCAAACTAGTAGAGGCCAAACCTATATAAACCAAATCAAAAATCAATCCAAAAACTAAGTTTCAGTCCAAAGTATTGCCAGGCTTACGTACGTGGCACTAAAGGATCGGACAGTGCAATGACTTCCAAAACATTGTGTTTGTCATTCTAACAACACATTTATTTAACCAACAGATGAAATGTACTTTGAAAGCATCAGCAACAGCAACCAGGACTGGGGGTGCAAGAGAAGCAGTAAGCAGGCCAGAAGAGTAAAGACGCAGCTCTCTTTTCTAAACCAAACATGAGCCATCATTACAAAAGGGATACAAAAAAAAATAACAAGTGTATGCATCAAAGCAAATAAATATCCTACTACACCAAGTGTAGCATCTAACTAACTGGCTTAGTTAGACGTTACAATTTATTAAGCTGTGGTGATTGGCTGACAGCTTGAACCAGATGGGTTCCTGACGGGGGAAACTCCAGACAGCAGGTTGAAGTCTGATACTTGCGACCCTCTGTCCTACTTTAGGTTTTAGAGCGTGGCGACACATATCAGGGTATGGTGCATGGAGAGACGCATGGTATGCTGTGTACACACAGTTTTTCCTGATGAACAAAACCGCGCTGCCATCATGATCCTTGCTGTCGGTTATCTCCTGGTTAATCGGATAATTCAGTCCAAGAAATAGAGAGCGTGTACCAAGGCTACTTACCATCCTCCAATCAAAAATTCCTGAAGGCCCGGAGAAGCCGGGATCCTGCACAAACACCTTGCAGTGACTATGATTGTATTCCCCGAACCAACATGTCCGGTACATGTGAACGATCATCAATCATTCGCCATCGTCTGTTCGAGCCAAGAACAACCTGCAACTACCATGCCGCTTTTCTTTGAAAGGTTCTCGGATTAGGAAGGGTAGGGACACCAGGCGGCCTACAACATCATATCAAGTTGGAGTCAAATAAAAAAGGGCTCGTACTGTAGTCAATCTTAAGAACAACATGGTATGAGCATAAATATTTTTTCAGTAAATGTTGACAGTAATATAAGCAAGCCATCATGATATCATAGCAAACTAACATACTATTGTAACAGCCATTTGTAGCGATGACTGGAGTAGGCGAGCAATATGTACAACCATAGAAGGAGTCCATAGTGTAAATGAAGCCCTTGTATTCAATGGCATCAGAGAACCATGGAGGATGTATGATCCTGCGATGGACGTGCAGATTTATCCACTTAGCGCAGTGACCTGTCAAATAGGCGAGACCGCAATTGAAGAACGCAATTAGCCTGAAGTCTTTATAATTCACAGAACTTGTGGGCACTTGGCTGATTACAACCTTGAGCAAATCAAACTTGGGTATCATGTTGGCTACTGTAAGATTCCGAGTATTCTAGGCCACGGTGCCAAAGCAGTGCAGTGTTAATCAAAGGAAGGGGATCAATCGCCGGGTCTAGACCTCCACGAGCATCCAACTGTCGCGACCG
Organism: Triticum aestivum; assembly: GCF_018294505.1. NCBI lineage: Eukaryota > Viridiplantae > Streptophyta > Magnoliopsida > Poales > Poaceae > Triticum > Triticum aestivum. The sequence goes on from NC_057812.1 coordinate 301,508,313, forward strand.
TCACCGAGCGCCATCCAAGACGTGTTCATGCCGAACCAGTACATACCGTTATTGTAGTTGAGGGTGACGAGGATCGGATCGCAGTTGAGGGGGTTGATGCTCGACGCCCTATGATTGTTATGCTACGTGACATGTTGTTTCTAAAGATCAGCCGACATCGGCAAGCAAGGAGCTAGCTTAAAAAGCTTCGGCCTGAAGGCTTTGAGTAAACGGTATAGCCCCGACGAGCACGCCGCGAGCGGCATGGTACTGAGATTGTACACACGCAAAACAATGAGCTTGATTACCTATGTGGGAGCAAATTCCAGCCACTCTTTCGGCGGACGCTGCCCGTTTCTGCCATTGTTAGTGCTTGGGTTTCGAAAGAGGGGGAGGCGCCTTAGCGGGGATGGAAGTTTGGAAGATTATGTGCAGACGAAGATGGAGAAGCGAATATGTGCTGCGGGAAGTGGACAATTGATGATGACAATAGGACACCGCTTTACTTACGAGACACATCGAGCAGCATAGGGTCATATCGATGCCAGACAACTTGCTTGAGTGATCATAGTACTTGTACTCCCTACAGTACCTACTACTATGCCCTAGTTTGCATATAGTGGAGTAGGACTCTGCTCTACTACTAGCACCGGAGGAGTAGTATATTCTAAAATAGTTACAAACTTCATTGCCCGAGCGTGGAACAACTACAAACCTCCATCAGTGCTAACTCCAATCCCTAGCAAACGTTCGCTGGGAGACATGGCAGTTGTAAACGCCCGCGATGCGGTTACAGTATGTATGAAAGGGTGGTGGTTTTGTCAAATACTATTGCTTAAAAACAGGCCACCATCGGATGGAAATTTGACAGTTACCTGGGATTCGCCAGGATTGAGCTCGTGGCGAACAATCACCAGATATCATTACTAAAAAATGTTAAAACACCCGGGGCTATAATTTGCACCGACTGACCACTAACAATGATACTAACATAGTTGTAAAATGGTCAAAGATCATGTCTACGTGGTGTTTGGAATTATATGAAAACTATCAAGATGCCCATGCATTGCACGGAACATCAAGATGCATTTTTCTTTACAAAACACCTGTTGTGATTGACCCGTGTAGGAGTAATCCCATGTGTAAAAACTAATGGTAGCTAGAGAATTTTATCAGAAAAATGGTATCTCGAGAATTTCATAAAAAATGATATCTTGAGAAAGATGAGAGATAAGGTGAGGAGGAGTGGGGCGTGGTGGTGACTGGTTGTCATACTGGGCGGAGGCATGGGGATGGACGGTGCCAGCAGCGGCCACCATGCCAGATTGTTCCAAAGACTTCCTCTTTCAATTGCTCAGCAATGAGGTTGGGGGTGATAAGGATGAACGAGGCAAGGCCTTATCTATAAATGTGGAGAGAGGTGCCGGTATCTTTTGTAACATTATCATAGTTTGCTTTCTATCCGTCAGATATATATCAGACGGTCTATATTACAAGATGGCAGGCACAACATCATCACCAACTCGGTTTTTTATAAGAGTAGAGGCTAGGGAGTATTAGTAAGGACACCATCTACTGCTTCGTGTGCTACTCCTATTCTCCATTCGGAGGGCGCAACGTCCCCTACAACCACTCCCTCCTGTGCTCCATTCGGCGGGCGCCACATCCCTTATAGCCACTCCCGTTTCATGGACAACCTGGGAGATGCCTGCAAGGTGTCCTATGTCTACAAGACTTTGGGCTACGAGAGGTACATCGACCAGCACTCGCTAGCGAAGCATAGTTCCAGATGCCCACAAGCACCGTGCTACTACTATGAGTGCACGCCGCCATTTGAGGGCTCGACAGCGAGCCTCGTGCATCACCTCATGGCACCATCCATCAATCACTACTGGCCCGCGGCGGTGAACATCAAGTATGAGACGTGCTACCCATTCGCCGTGCCAGAGTTGCTGGAGGATCACCGCTGCCTGCTAATCACGGAGGAGGACGATAACAACTTCCTCTTAGCCGTGAGCACCGGCAAGGCCCACGCAGGCCGCCGCCCCATCTCTGTAGTGTGCTTTAGGGGAAACACCGCTGACGCTGACACAAGGTTAGTGTATAGGTATGTGCTCACCGTTACTGCCCCTCCAAGGTATGAGGATGCCCATGCTGCCTCCATCACGTTGATTGGGACTGTGCCGAGCTGCTCCGTTCCCGGCAATTTGGACATGGAAGACGCCTCGTATGATTTTCACCCCAATATGGTGCACAGGGACTCCAAGGAGGTTCACTTGGTCTTATGCATTACCAAGTCAAATATTCATCATTAGTCTTCGCTCAAAGTAATCCACTGTCTAAGCATGTCGAGACTTCTTATTTATATAGTATAGAAGCTTCCATGCATGATCTTGCTTTATTAGAGTATCGCACTTGAATAAAAGTGTATCCATTTATGGTTTAGTCTAGAATCTTCCATGTATGCTTTTGCTCCATTATAGTTCTCGCTTTCCATTTATGAGATTAATTGATAATTTTTACTACAATAATGGTGAAGGACTTACTCCCTCCATCTAGGTGTGTAAGTCACCTTAGGCTGGTTGTAATGGGGAGTATCATATACTAGTATCATGTCACACCCTAGCTAGTTCATGCATTAGAGTGTTGCATCATGTTTATTTTCCCAGAAAAACTGAAATGGGGATGACAGAACCCCCAGCACTCCCCTGGAACAACTAGGGTTTACTAAAAACTTTTTCAATGAACCTGAAATGCCCTTCTAAAAAGTCCACCCTTTTTGTTTTGGGTTAAAACCTTTGACAAAAGTGGTGCACACTTTTCTAGGACATCATAAGGTCATTCGATTAATTCACTACTAATTGCATTTGGGCAGTTTAAATCCAATAAATATTTTAAAATGCCCAAATAATCCTGAAAGTATTGTTAGGCTGTTGAGAATATTTTCAAATGTGCCTCTGAATATTTTTAGGTTTTTCCTAAATGAAATAGTATTTTTACTATTTCAAAACACAGAAAAGGAATAAATAAAAAGAAAAACAGAAAGCAGAGAGAGAGAGAGTAGAGGCTTACCTCACGCCCACCTAGTAGGCCCCCTGCCGGCCCAGCCCAGCCACCGCTCCAGCGAGCTGCTTGGCTTGGCCAGGCAGGCACGCAGGTGCTCGATGCCGGCACCTGCGCGCGCCACGCAGCTGCCCGCCGCCCTGCTTCCTCCCCTCGCCGTGCTGCTGCCCTAGTTCGGTGAGACACTCCTCCCCCGAGCTCGCAGACACGCCCTCTCCTCCCCAGCCCCTCTCCCTCGGTCTCCCGCACCATGGCCGGCGCTGCCGCGCCCGTGCCACCGTGATAACCGCATCTGTCGTCGTCCCCGTGCCGCGTCACCGTGTCCACGAGGTCCGCCGTTGTCGACTACGTCGAGCAGGCCGAGCCCCGAGTGCTCGCCCGCTCTGGAGTCGCCTCCGACCCCGTCTTCCCCAACTCCGGCCGCCGGAGATCCCCTTCGCCTTCACCGCAGCACCAGCTCGTCCCCGACCTCGCCGTCTGCCTCGTTATGATATCCGTGAGCCCAGCTACCTCCCCCCTCTCCATTAACTCCCTCCTGCATCGTGTGCACCGCACAACGCTCACCCGAGCACCTGCCGCCGTCGAGCTCGTCGCCGAAGTGATTCCGGCCAGCCACCGGCCACACCATTGTGACCAACGCACTCACCGCACTCGCAGGAGCCCATAGCACCACTCCACGTGCCTCGCCGTGCCCCATAGCCTCGGTTCCGACCTTGTCTGAACTCCGGCGACCGCCAAGGTCGTCGCCGGCGACATTTCCAGCCACCCCAGCTCCACCCACTGCCACCACTTGATGCGGCTTGCTCCCAGCTATGCGTAGATGCTCTCCGCCATCATTTTGGTCGCCGGAGCATGAAACCCGCATCACTCCGCCGCGTCTGGCCTCACCGGCGGCTAAACACCGGCGAGTTTGACCCTGTTTGACCCCGTGTGGGCCCAGGTTGACTTCCCCTGAGTCTATGACACGTGGGACCGCCCTACTAATTAACTTAGATTAGCACTAACCAAAATTAGTTAGTTAGTTAATTAACTACTAACACGCGGGTCCCACTGGTCAGGTTTGACCTGGACTGGCCCCGTTGACCACTGACGCACTGCTGACGCAATAACTCAATTACTGGAATTATTCTTATACAGGAAATTCCAAAAAATATTACAAACTTCAAAAATTCAATCTTTCCATCTGTAATGGTTTCATGCATGAGAAAACACTTTAACCTTGCTGTTTAGGTGAAACAAGCTAATACACTTATAAGGCTTAAGAACATAAGCTTCCATTTGAATCTTTGATTCAAATGGACCCAAACCAACTTGTTTCACATTGCATTAGGTAGGACACCTCACATTGCCATGTCATAGCATGCATCATATTGTTGCATATTGCCATGTGATGATTGTGTTCTGTGGTGTCTTTCATGGTAGGTTCTGCCTCCGAGGATATTTCCGAGTATCCAACTGAAGGGCAGTACCCTACTACTACTCCATCAGGCAAGCAGCCCCGTTGATCATATCGATACAATCCTATGTTCTCACTTCTGCTCTCATTTACTGCATTAAGACAACAATGTTTCAAACTGCTGTGTGCTGCGGTAGTTGAACCCTTATCCTCTGCATGAACTGTCATTGCCACAGTAAGTAGATGAAGCCCACTAGCATGTGTAGGAGTTGATTGAACCATGTATGTGTTTCCTACCTTGCTATGCCTGCTATGCTTAGAGTTTCGTCAGGTCTGGTTCATCTGGGTGATGGGCTAGAGTGAAATGATTACATCGGTAATGTGAGGGATGTGTTGAATATGTTTTGGTAAAGGTATCGATGAGATGCCATGTAGGAGTACATGGTGGGTTGTTTCATTGAGGCCGTCCCTAAGAACTGAGATCTGTATGCGTGATTTAAGATTCTGCTACTACCACACATTGAGCATTGAAATATGACCCCGCTCGTCTTACTGACCCCTCTCATCCACTGTCCATGAGTTGCAACTAGTTTCTGGTGTTTATAGGTTGTGTGTTAGCGGTCGTGCGTAGCGCTGACCCTAGGGGTGGGTTATGATGTGGTAGATACACCGTGGCCGGGTATGTCGGGCGCCCGTTTGGTGTCTCGGGACCCTGTACACATCGTTTGGGGCCGTTGAGGACAACCCTGCCAGATTTCCTTGCGGATGGAACCCGAATAGGCGATAAACCTGGACTAGAGACTTGTGTGGTTAGTCAGGTCGTGGTCTACACCCACGTCGGCTTTTGCTTGAAGTCTGCCGAGCACATGTCGTGTGCAGACGCTAAGTGGTGGAAACATGTGTGACAAAGTGCACCCCTGCAGGGTATAAAACTATTCGAATAGCCGCGTCCGCGGTAAAGGACTACTTGGTTGCCTATACATTTCATAGACAAGTTAATGGTTACTACTAAAAGACTCAAGATAAGTGTGAGTACCGAGGACGGCCCTCTCGTAGGATGACGAGGGAGGAACCCCGGTGGAGTATTGTGTTGGTGATTAGTGGACTCATGTGCGAAAACTATTTTGCAGTGGTGTCTCATAGGATAGCTTAGCCAAGAGTCAAAGCTGGCTTGCAGCAATAACTCCACCACCTTCTTGAGAATAAGCATGTATAGTAGGATCTGTTGTAAGACTTGCTGAGTACCTTTGTACTCATGTTGCTTTAATTATTGTTTTCAGAGGACAACACCGCCCCCTTCGATGGGTTTTACGTAGACCTCGGTGTCGATGAGTAACTTGCCACCCAGGTGGTGATTCTGGCCATGGAGGGCCCTTTGTAGATAGACAGGCTTCATCAAGCCTTGTTTCTTTCTAGTGTCTGTACTCAGACTTATTTGCTTACACATGTGCTTGTATGCTTGTAGACTTGAGTGTCGGGTCATGTGACCCCTACCTGTATGAACATGTTATGTATGGCTCTCCGGAGCCTTTAAATAAAGTACTTGAGTTGTAGAGTTTTGTTGTGATGCCATGTTGTATTTACACATATCGAGCTTATTGTGTGTATGATTGAAATGTTTGGTATGTGTGGGATCCGATAATCTAGTTGTTTATCCTTGGCAGCCTCTCTTATGGGAAAATGTAGTCCAGTGCCTCCTTGAGCCATAGTAGTCCGCTACAGCCCGGTTCACTGGAGTCCTGCTAGCCCAGCACTACTGCTCAGGACTGGTTGGCATGTGTTTCACTTCGTTCCTATGTCTGTCCCTTCGGGGAAATGTCACGCGGTGACATCCGGAGTCCTGCCTAGCCTGCTATAGCCTGGGTTCCCCGGAGTCCTGTTAGCCTAGTGCAACAGCCCGGTTTCACATGCTGTTGACCGACATGCTCGACGTGATTCATGTATGCCTGTCCCCATAGGTTAGTGCTGCTTTGGGTTCACGACTAGCAATGTCAGCCCTGGTTCGCTGTCATATGGATGCTAGCGACACTATCATATACGTGAGCCAAAAGGCGCAAACGGTCCCAGGCCATGGTAAGGCGACACCCGTGGGGATACCGTGCGTGAGGCCTCAATGTGATATGAGGTGTTACCGGCTAGATCGATGTGACTTGGAATCGGGGTCCTGACAGCGTTGGCATCAGAGCCGGATTGCCTGTAGGTTCGTTGAGCCAAACTGGTCATTGTCGATTCTAGAAATGCTTTAGTTATATGTTGGAGAATTGATTGTGGGAGGGAATGTAAGGCTCTTTTACTCCTTTACCTTATGCCTCTGATCTGAGTCATTCTCTTCTTGTTCTACGTGGGTTAAGGACTAGGCTCTCTTCCCTCTAACAGGTTCACATGTTACTAATCCGTAGTAGCTTATAGGATTGTTGTTACAAGCCTCAGTACAGTTTCTACTACTTTTAGTATGTTGTCAGTTGAACCAGAACCTTGATATGATGTTGTTGAGTGGTTTTGCAAACTGTTGTGAATGTCTCAAATCTTTTTCTGAGCATTTACAGCCGTTATGTTGTCCGATTCCTCCTATAAATTCTAATGCCTTTGCATTATTCTGTGCTTTCAGATGGCCACCCGTTCCCAGAACCAAGTCGTTCGTCTGACCCAGTGCCTCGATGTACCCGGTCACACAGCCATGTTGGTTCGAGTGATGGTCGAGACAGGCTATCGATGGTATTCGGAATATACCATCGAGGAGCAGTTCTGAGACTTCAACCAGAGCCAGTACCTTTGTACCATCAGGATATATCCCTCTTATCCTGGAGCCACTGAACCCCTCCACCGCTCTTATAGATTTGGGGTCACTATTGAGATGTCCGTGCAGGACGCAGCTTACTCAATGATGACTATCATTCAAGCCAGACTGCCTTACTCCAGAACACCGATTTTCTCTACATTCCAGCCTCACTCCCTGGAGCACAGGGGTACTATCAGGCTTTGTACTATGACTCTACACATGAGGAGTCACTACTCTGCACCACTGCCGAGATGCTCGAGGACAAGGACCGTGAAAATTGGGCCTTGCGCATGGAGCTCTTCAACCCTCGTTCTGATCACTGGGCCACTTTGACTCGGTTTGCACCTGCTGTGCAGGCAGGATACATGGACATGAGGGACCTGTACCCCGTACGGTCTGGATTACCAGATTGTATGGACTGGCGTGATGTAGGAGGCATCACCCCTCCTCGTGGTCCCCGTCTGCCACCGTTTGTGGGACCAAGGCCACATCCGAGTCCCTATGGTCCGCAAGCTCCACAGGACCGTCTGTTCCCAGATGATCATGTTCCGCTCCCAAGTTTTGGTGGTGACTTTTATGAGGATTACTACGGAGCTGTGTGAGCTAGTAGTAGTTTCACTAGTACTATATTAGTTGTATTCTCCACAGTCCCGCGTGACCCGTGGGATACGACTTGGTGTGTATCACGCTCCGAAGGTGTAGAAAATAATGTATAGGAGCTTGGAATGCCTTCGATGAGATGTAATGTCTTTCACCATAGTTGTACTCTAGCCTGGGCTTGTACTAAACTATGTACGGTGTGTATGACCGATGGTATATATATGGAAGTTTCTATATTACCATGTTGTGCAATGAACATCTCAGCATTCCATGTTATCCATTACATTCTGCACTTCCTTGCCAAGATTGTGCCATCCTTGTCTAAACCATTGTCTTGTTTTTCCTAGGATGGTCAACACCCGCAGCAACCCTGCTGCCCCGGAGCAGGGGGAAGCCAGTGCATCTAGGGGTGAGAATCTGCCTCACCCGCCTTCTCTGGCCGAAGTTATGCTGGAGGCAGAAAGAAACAAGCGTGAGACTAACCGCTTGATGGAGCGGATTGAATAGAACACTACACGTCATCAGCGAAATGACTTGGTGTCAATCAATGACTTTATCAAGTTGTACCCACCAAAGTTTAATCATTCTGTCGAGCCCCTCTACGCGAATGACTGGCTTCGCAGCATCACCCACAAGCTACGTTCTGCCAACGTAGCCGAAGCTGATAAGGTTACCTATGCTGCCTATCACCTCGAAGGCCCTGCTAGCCTTTGGTGGGAAAATTTTGAGGCTATGCGCCCGGTCGGCCAAATCACTACTTGGGCTGAATTCAGTGAGGCTTTCCGTGAGCATCACATCCCGGAAGGTCTCATGGATCGTAAGAGGGAAGAGTTCTGCAATTTCACCCAAGGCAGACTGACTATGGATGCTTATAGTCGTGAGTTTGGCACGTTATGCTCCTCAAGAGGTATCCACCGACGCTAAGAAGCAGGCAAGGTTCCGCAAGGGACTTAGCCCTGAGCTTCGCCACGATCTTTGTCTACACGAGTGCACCTCCTTTCAGAAGTTGGTTAATAAGGCCATCAGTGCTGAGACAGGCCAGACTGACTATGACGCTTCATGCAAGCTCTCTCGTGATTTTGGTTCTTCATCCAGCTCTGGATCTCAGAAGCACCGGGTGTGGAGTCCAAGCATAGCGCTACCACCCAGGTTCATTTTGAGGCCATCCTTTGAGGTGCCTCGCCCCAACCAGCAGTTTGCACCACCTAAGCCCTATGGTGGCCCTGTTGCTAATGCTACTCCATGCCCCAATGTTGTGACATGTTTCAAGTGTGGAGAGCTGGGTCACTACAGTCAAGAGTGTCCCTAGAACAACAACCCCAACCAGTCTGGAAGGTCCGTTGGCCGTGGTAAGCCAGCGGGAAAGACATTCTACGCCAAGCCAGCCACCACTACACATGGTCATGTCAACTATGTCTCAGCTGAGGAGGCTCCTGATGATCCTAACGTCGTCCTTGGTACGCTCCTTGTTAATTGCCATCCAGCATCTGATCTTTTCAATACCGGAGCACCTAATTCATTCATATCTGAGAGCTATGCTCGATTGCATAACACGACATTCTGTGACATGCCCACTACCATGGAAATTCAAACCCCTGGCTCTAGATGGCAAACCTCCAGAGTAAGCCATGGGAATGAAATTCTTATCGATAGACTTGTCTTCCTTGCATCTTTAAGAGCTCTCAAGTCCTCGGACATAAACATCATCTTGGGTATGGACTGGATGTCAGCCAATTATGCTAAGATTGATTGGTCTACTAGAACTGTTCAACTTACTCACCCATCGGGCAAGACAGTCAATGTCTTAACTCGAGTGGACAAGCGCCAGCTTTACTCCCTAAATGCCAACCCCCTTCCAGACCTTGAAGATATTCCGGTAGTCCGAGACTTCCCGGATGTCTTTCCAGAAGAACTGCCAGGTGTTCCACTAGACAGGGATGTCGAGTTCGTGATAGACCTTGTTCCAGGAACCGTCCCAATTTCTAGAAGACCCTATAAGATGGCACCCTTAGAACTAGCCGAGCTTAAGAAACAACTCGATGAGTCCTTGAAAAAGGGTTTCATCCGTCCTAGTTCTTCTCCTTGGGCTTGCCCCGTCCACTTTGTCAAGAAGAAGGATGGAACGGATCGGATGGTTGTGGATTATCGACCTGTCAACTTGGTCACTATCAAGAACAAGTATCCACTCACCAGGATCAACGATCTGTATGATCAGCTCACTGGATCCTCAGTCTTCTCCAAAATGGATTTGAGGTTGGGCTACCATCAAATCAAAATAAAAAACGGGGACATTCCCAAAACGGCCTTTGTTACTCGTTATGGCCAATATGAGTACACCGTTATGTCCTTCGGTTTAACCAATGCCCCAGCCACCTTCTCTCGGTTAATGAACACGGTCTTCATGGAGTATTTGGATAAATTCGTCGTAGTATACCTTGATGATATACTCATCTACTCCAAGAGTGAGGAAGAACATGCCGAACATCTAAGGCTCGTATTGATGAAACTTTGAGAGCATCGCCTTTATGCCAAATTCTCCAAGTGTGAATTTTGGTTGCTAGAAGTGACCTATCTAGGCCATGTAATCTCTGGTAAGGGTATTGTTGTCAATCCCGAGCAAGTTCAAGCTGTCCTTGATTGGACTCCACCTGAAACGGTCAAGCAAGTTCGGAGCTTCCTTGGCTTAGCGAGTTATTGTCGCTGCTTCGTCGAGAATTTCTCCAAGGTTGCTAAACCTCTAACAGAACTCCTCAAGAAAGATAAAAAGTTCGAGTGGACCCCACAGTGCGAGTTCAGCTTTCAGGAACTAAAAAGACGCCTGACATCTGCTCCCATACTAGTACCACCAGATTTCTCCAAGGACTTTATTATCTATTGCGACGCCTCACGACAAGGACTAGGTTGCATACTCATGCAAGATCGTCAGGTAATTGCCTATGCTTCACGGAAATTACACCCCCAGGAGGAAAACTATCCCACACATGATCTAGAGCTTGCAACTGTAGTCCATGCACTTAAAACATGGCGACATTACCTTCTCAGTAATAGTTGTGAGATCTCCACCGATCACCAAAGTTTGAAATATATCTTCACCCAACCGGATTTGAATCTCAGGCAAAGACGTTGGGTCGAGTTGTTTTCGGATTACGACTTAGGAATAACTTACACCCCGGGCAAAGCCAATGTCATGGCTGATGCGCTAAGTCGTAAATCTTATTGTAACAACCTGATGTTACAACAAAGTCAACCACTTCTCCACGAGGAATTTCGTAAGCTTAACCTTCACATAGTTCCTCGAGGATTCCTATCCACCCTGGTGGCGAAGCCGAACCTTACAGATCAAATCATAGCTACCTAGAAGCATGATAAGGGCATATCCCGGATTAAGGAAAACATCGCTAGCGGAGTTGCTAAATGTTTTTCCATGGATGAGCGAGGTGTTGTCTTCTTCGAGAACCGCTTGGTGGTTCCCAAGAAACAACATCTACGTCAGTTGATTCTTAAGGAAGCTCATGAATCCCCTCTCACCATTCATCCCGGTAGTACTAAAATGTATCAAGACCTACGCCAGAGGTTTTGGTGGACTAGGATGAAGAGAGAAATTGCTCAATAGATCGCTAGTTGCGACGTCTGTCGTCGTGTTAAAGCAGAGCATCAACGGCCTACTGGCACCCTTCAACCTTTGGCTATTCCTGAATGGAAATGGGATAAAATCAGTATGGATTTCATTACTGGGTTTCCCAGGACCAAGGGAGGGAATAATGCTATCTTCGTCGTGATCGATCATCTTTCCAAAGTAGCCCACTTCCTACCTATTCGTGAGAGTATCACCGCTAGCCAGCTAGCTGACCTATACATCTTCTGAATAGTGTCTCTTCATGGTGTCCCATTGGAAATTAACTCAGACCGTGGGAGTCTCTTCACCTCTCGATTTTGGGAAAGTTTCCAAAATTCTATGGGAACTCGTCTCTCTTTTAGCACCGCCTTCCACCCCCAATCAAGTGGTCAAGTAGAGTGAGTCAATCAAATTCTGGAGGATATGCTCTGAGCTTCGGTCATATCATTCGGAATGGATTGGGAGAAATGCCTTCCATTCGCGGAGTTCGCTTATAACAATAGTTATCAAGCTAACTTGGGCAAAGCTCCTTTCGAAGTTCTCTATGGACGAAAATGTCGACGCCTCTTAACTGGTCAGAAGTCGGGGAAAGACAACTCTTTGGCCCGGATATGATTCAGGAAGCAGAAGAGCAGGTTCGCGTTATTCGTGAGAAATTGAAAACAGCCCAATCTCGTCAAAAGAGCCAATATGACCATAAACATAAGCTCATGACTTATGAAGTCGGCGAGAAGGCTTACCTTCGGGTTACTCCGTTAAAGGGAACCCATCGTTCCGGTATCAAAGGCAAATTGGCTCCTTGTTACATTGGACCCTTTCGCATTCTTGCCAAACAAGGAGAAGTTGCCTACCAATTGGAACTACCCCCGCATCTTTCCAGAGTTCACGATGTCTTCCACGTTTCTCAACTCAGGCGTTGCTTCGCAGATCCTATCCATGGAGTGGACCACGAAACGCTTGATCTCCAAGATAATCTCACATATCGGGAATGTCCCATTCGTATCCTTGATCATGCCGAGCGTACCACTCGATGCCATAACATCAAGTTTCTCAAGGTTCAATGGTCACACCATTCCGAGAAAGAAGCCACTTGGGAAAGGGAGGATCATCTTCGACTTGAGTACCCCACCTTCTTTCCACCGGATCATAAATCATGGGACGAGATTCTTTTGAGTGGGTGTGAGTTGTCACACCCTAGCTAGTTCATGCATTAGAGTGTTGCATCATGTTTATTTTCCGAGAAAAACTGAAATGGGGATGACAGAACCCCCAGCACCCCCCTGGAACAACTAGGGTTTACTAAAAACTTTTTCAATGAACCTGAAATGCCCTTCTAAAAAGTCCACCCTTTTTGTTTTGGGTTAAAACCTTTGACAAAAATGGTGCACACTTTTCTAGGACATCATAAGGTCATTGGATTAATTCATTACTAATTGCATTTGGGCAATTTAAATCCTATAAATACTTTAAAATGCCCAAATAATCCTGAAAGTAGTCTTAGGCTGTTGAGAATATTTTCAAATGTGCCTCTGAATATTTTCAGGTTTTTCCTAAATGAAATAGTATTTTTACTATTTCAAAACACAGAACAGGAATACATAAAAAGAAAAACAGAAAGCAGAGAGAGAGTAGAGGCTTACCTGGTGCCCACCTAGCAGGCCGACCTGCCGGCCCAGCCCAGCCACCGCTCCAGCGAGCTGCTTGGCTTGGCCAGGCAGGCAGGCAGGTGCTCGACGCCGGCAACTACGCGCACCACGCAGCTGCCCACCGCCCTGATTCCTGCCCTCGCCGTGCTGCTGCCTTGGTTCGGTCAAACATGCCTCCCTCGAGCTCGCAGACATGCCCTCTCCTCCCCAGCCCCTCTCCCTCGCTCTCCCGCACCATGGCCGACGCCGCCGTGCCCGCGCCACCGTGATAACCGCGTCCGTCGTCGTCCCCGTGCTGTGTCACCATGTCCACGAGCTCCGCCGTCGTCGACTACATCGAGAAGGCCGAGCCCCGAGCGCTCGCCCGCTCTGGAGTCGCCCCTGACCCCGTCTTCCTCAACTCCGGCCGCCGGAGATCCCCTTCGCCTTCACCGCAGCACCAGCTCGTCCCCGACCTCGTCGTCTGCCTCGTTGTGATCTCCGTGAGCCCAGCTACCTCCTCCCCCTCTCCATTAACTCCCTCCAGCACCGTGTGCACCGCACCACACTCACCTGAGCACCCGCCGCCGCCGAGCTCGTCGCCGACGTGACTCCGGCCACCCACCGGCCACACCATTGTGACCAACGCACTCACCGCACTCGCAGGAGTCCGTAGCACCGCTCCACGCGCCTCGCCGTGCCCCATAGCCTCGGTTTCAACCTCGCCTGAACTCTGGTGACTACCAAGGTCGTCGTCGGTGACGCTTCCGGCCACCCCAGCTCCACCCACTGCCAGCACTCGATGCAGCTTGCTCCCAGCTACGCGTAAAGGCTCTCCACCGTCGTTTTGGTTGCCGGAACATGAAACCCGCATCACTCCGCCGCGTCTGGCCTCGCCGGCGGCTAAACACCGGCGAGTTTGACCCTGTTTGACCCCGTGTGGGCCCAGGTTGACTTCCCCTGAGTCTATGACACGTGGGACTGCCCTGCTAATTAACCTAGATTAGCACTAACCAAAATTAGTTAGTTAATTAACTACTAAAACACGGGTCCCACTGGTCAGGTTTGACCTGGACCGGCCCCGTTGACCACTAACGTCACCCTGAGGCAATGCTGACGCAATAACTCAATTACTGGAATTATTCTTATACAGGAAATTCCAGAAAATATTACAAACTTCAAAAATTCATAAATTTTAATCTGTAACTCCAAATGCAAAGATTTATATATGAAATTTGATCAGAAAAATTCAAACTTTCCATCTGTAATGGTTTCATGCATGACCAAACAATTTAACCTTGCTCTTTAGGTGAAAAAAGCTAATACACTTATAAGGCTTAAGAACATAAGCTTGCATTTGAATCATTGATTCAAATGGACCCAAACCAACTTGTTTCACATTGCATTAGGGAGGACACCTCATATTGCCATGTCATAGCATGCATCATATTGTTGCATATTGCCATGTGATGATTGTGTTTATTGGTGTCTTTCGTGGTAGGTTCTGCCTCCGAGGATATTTCCGAGTATCCAACTGAAGGGCAGTACCCTACTACTACTACATCAGGCAAGCAGCCCCATTGATCATATCGATACAATCCCGTGTTCTCCCTTCTGCTCTCATTTACTGCATTAAGACAACAATGTTTCAAACTGCTGTGTGCTGCGGTAGTTGAACCCTTATCCTCTACATGACCTGCCATTGCCACAGTAACTAGATGAAACCCACTAGCATGTGTAGGAGTTGATTGAGCCATGTATGTGTTTCCTACCTTGCTATGCCTGCTATGCTTAGAGTTGTGCCAGGTCTGGTTCATCTGGCTGATGGGATAGAGTGAAATGATTACATCGGTAATGTGAGGGATGTGTTGAACATGTTTTGGTAAAGGTATCGATGAGAGCCATGTAGGAGTACATGGTGGGTTGTTTCATTGAGGCCGTCCCTAAGAACTGAGATCTGTATGCGTGATTTAAGATTCTGCTACTACCACACATTGAGCATTGAAATATGACCCCGCTCGTCTTACTGACCCCTCTCATCCACTGTCCATGAGTTGCAACTAGTTTCTGGTGTTTATAGGTTGTGTGTTAGCGGCCGTGCGTAGCGCTGACCCTAGGGGTGGGTTATGATGTGGTAGATACACCGTGGCCGGGTATGCCGGGCGCCTGTTTGGCGTCTTGGGACCCTTTACACATTGTTTGGGGCCGTTGAGGACACCCCGGCCAGATTTCCTTGCGGATGGAACCCGAATAGACAATAAACCTGGACTAGAGACTTGTGTGGTTAGTCAGGTCATGGTCTACACCCACGTTGGCTTTCGCTTGAAGTCTGCCGAGCACATATCGTGTGTAGACGCTAAGTGGTGGAAACATGTGTGATGAAGTACCCCCTGTAGGGTATAAAACTATTCGAATAGCCCCGTCCGCGGTAAAGGACTACTTGGTTGCCTATACAGTTCATAGACAAGTTAATGGTTACTACTAAAAGACTCAAGATAAGTGTGAGTACCGAGGATGGCCCTCTATTAGGATGATGAGGGAGGATCCCCGGTGGAGTATTGTGTTGGTGATTAGTGGACTCGTGTGCGAAAACTATTTTACAGTGGTGTCTCGTAGGATAGCTTAGCCAAGAGTCGAAGCAGGCTTGGTGCAATAACTCCACCACCTTCTTGAGAATAAGCATGTATAGTAGGATCTGTTGTAAGACTTGCTGAGTACCTTTGTACTCATCTTGCTTTAATTACTGTTTTCAGACGACAACAACGCCCCCTCCAATGGGTTTTACATAGACCTCGACGTCGATGAGTAACTTGCCACCCAGGTGCTGATTCTGGCCATGGAGGGCCCTTTGTAGATAGACAGGCTTCGTCAAGCCTTCTTTCTTTCTAGTGTATGTACTCAGACTTATTTGCTTCCGCATATTCTTGTATGCTTGTATAACTTAAGTGTCGGTTCATGTGACCCCTACCTGTATGAACATGTTATGTATGGCTCTCCGGACCCTTTAAATAAAGTACTTGAGTTGTAGAGTTTTGTTGTGATGCCATGTTGTATTTACACATATCGAGCATATTGTGTGTATGATTGAAATGCTTGGTATGTGTGGGATCCGACAATCTAGTTGTTTATCCTTGGCAGCCTCTCTTATGGGGAAATGTAGTCTAGTGCCTCCTTGAGCCATAGTAGTCCGCTACAGCCCTGTTCACCGGAGTCCTGCTAGCCCAGCACTACTGCTCAGGACACTTGACTGGTCAGCATGTGTTTCACTTCGTTCCTATGTCTGCCCCTTCGGGGAAATGTCACGTGGTGACATTCGGAGTCCTGCCTAGCCTGCTACAGCCCGGGTTCCCCTGAGTCCTGTTAGCCCAGTGCTACAACCCGGTTTCACACGCTGTTTACTGACATGCTCGACGTGATTCATGTATGCTTGTCCCCATAGGTTAGTGCCGCTTTGGGTTCACAACTAGCCATGTCGGTTCGGGTTCTCTGTCATATGGATGCTAGCTACACTATTATATATGTGAGCCAAAAGGCGCCAACGGTCCCAGGCCATGGTAAGGCGACACCCGTGGGGATACCGTGCGTGAGGCCGCAAAGTGATATGTGGTGTTACCGGCTAGATCGATGTGCCTGTGAATCGGTGTCCTGACATATCATGCATATGATACTACCTCCGTAATGCATAGTATCATAAGTTAGTATCTTGGTTGGCTTATTAATTTCCATGCATGACACAAAGTAGTACAACATTTAATATGATACGGTATCATGATATGATACCACACCCTCTCTTTCCTCATTTAATTGTGTGCCATATCGTCCAAAAAGTCTAATTGGCATGCATGATACAGCTTATGATACTCCCATTATGACCAACCTTATGAAAACCAAATAATCCCAAAACAATTAGGCATGGTACATTAACTCCCTACTCGTTTCTTGTTTAGTGACATATCAACCAATAAGAGATGTGGGCCGTGCATGCTTTCAGTGACTTGAGACTACCAAACATGAAATGCAATGGTTAGTTCATTGCATGCAATGCTATTAATTAGCAAAAAAACATTAAGTTCTCTCGTTATCCCCTCCGCCTTCGTCACGATGCACAACCTAAGATGACTTATACACCTTGACAAAGGGAGTATGACGAACCATTTCTTAAATCTCCTCTGCCCCTTCCAAGTCATCATGATTTAATCCCTCCGTCTAGGTGTATAATAGCATGGTTAATACTTAATAGTATAGCCAACTGTTGACTATAATAAAGTGCCATGTCATCTATAGCCAACTTATAGCCAACATGTATAACAATTAGCTATAAGCATGTGCAACTTTATTAATACATGGCCCACTTTCCACTCTCACATAGTGCCTAGGATCATGTGCTACAACCGGCTCTTGCATGAGAGCCCGCTTACATTCTCTCTCATATCCTCTCTCCTCCAAGTAAGCATTAGAAATATTACTTTACTTCTTACAGCCTGCTGACTGAACCTATTGTACTCGTTCTAGGTCACCTTACGAAAACCAAATAATCCCAAAACACTTAGGCGCGGTGCATTAACTCCCACCTCATTTCTTGTTTCTTGACATATCGACCAATAAGAGATGTGGAGCGTGCAATTTTTCAATGACTCAAGACTACCAAACACGACATGCAGTGGTTAGCTCATTGCATGCAATGCTATTAATTAGCAAATAAACATTAATTTCTCTCGTTTTCCCCTCATTCTTGGTCACGGTGCACAACTTAATATGACTTATTCACCTAGATGGAGGGAGTACATTCGTGGTGGTCTAGAAAAATAAACAAAATCGATACTCAAAAACTAATTCCTAAAGATCATTTCTTGCAAAGCACAATAAGTGTTATTTCTTCACAAGTTTTGGATGCAGGTTGAACAGTTGAATGCTTTTGTTTGCAAAATATACCCTTTTATCAATTTGACCCGGATGTTTGTGAGCTCTAGAGAAGAAATAATATCTGAATAAACGTATCGATACTCGTTACACATGAGATGACCCCCACATACTTTGTCAAAATAAACAACTCCATGATCAATGCATTTCACTATTCCATGCAACGCACGAGCACCTTACTATATATAGTATGACCATAAATTTAACTAACATTATATATAGTACGATAAATGCTCATGCATGTCACAAAAAATTATATCATTGAAAACTATGTTCAAATACGAATCCAACGATATAGTTTTTGTTGACATGCACTAACATTTTGTCAGTTAAATATTTAGTCAAATTCAATGGGGGACTAATAAACCACGATCGAGGTAGTACTAGTTTAGAGGGCGGCGCAGCATGGGAGTCTCACCCTGCTCATGGCGCGGCAGTAAATCCGTCATATCACAAAACCCCACCACTCCTAGTAATAAGTGTCCTATTGAAATAAATGAACAAGCAACCATCACATCCCTCTATCTTTTTTTGCATTTCATCTCTCTACATTTACTTTGTCCGATTCATCTCACACACTCGATCCCTAGCTACTACTCCTAGTATCCCTAGCTACTACTCCTAGGGCTAGTTCCTTTGGCGGCTTAAAAAATAAGCCGTCTCTTCCCCAGCTATTCCCATAAAGACTAGTCACAGTGGAGAGTAACATAAGGTGCCTCACTCATTCATTTGGGCTTCTAAACTACTACCACCATCCTGGTTTATTAGTCACCATTGTAATTTGTGCTAAATTTTGACCAAAGATTTAACTGATAAAATGTTAGTGCATGTCAGCAAAAGTTATATAATTATTGGTGACATGCATAAACATTTCATTAGTTAAATTTATGGTCAAAATTTGACACAGATTAAAATGGGGATCAATAAACCAGGATGGATGTAGTAGTTATGGGATTACTAATCTAGAAGACTAAAAGAACTGGCCCTGGTACTCCTAGTAGCAGTACTCAAGTTGGAATTCCAATTGCACATCACAGATTGTTCAACAAAAAATTTGATACAGGGTGTATGAAGCAGTTTGGGAATTTGCATGCCTTCCCGACCAGTGAGATACTCCGTACAAAGTACGATAGAGAAATAACCACATAGAAGGAAGCTTAAAGTAAACAATCAAATGGGCATTTTTGCATTTCTTTTGAATTGAATCATTTCACAAGATTGGCTAGTGTTGTTTTTCTACTTTTAAGAAAACCGCATCATAATGTTGAAATGTGCATTTGCACGTACATAAGTAATAGTAGTAGCACAGTCTGCAAGCATATATAAAGAGAGACCTGTAGTGCGATATATAGTTAAGTTTGTGCTATATGCACGTACTTACAAAATGCGTACGGATACACAAGGTTTCCAAACTTTTCCTTTTACATATTTAATTAAGGATGCCAATAATTCCCGAATGTTCGGGATTTATCATTTGCGTCCCAAAACTAATGAGATCGCCTTATGAAACTAAATTATTCCTAATAAAAGCCATAGTGCTCGTAGGAGCGCTTGTAGCACGCCACAAGTGCCCTGGTGCGCGGCCATTTCCTAGCGCGCCGACACAATGCCTCTTCCTTAGCCTCACAACTCGCGAGGTGCTGATTGGCGGCTTGCCGGCGGGCAAGCGTGATCTCACCGGTGTGGTGATCCGGCGCCAACAGGTACTCCTCCTCACTGGAAGCATGCACCCGTCCACGTACGGCCAAGCATAGATGCGGCGCTTGGGCCCGACTACACTCAGGGATTTGGCATGGGCGTCCTCCGCCACCCTCACGGCCTTCGCACGAGCCTTCTGCCAAAGTGCCAATTTCTTGACTCTCTCGGATGCGACATAGGCCTGCTAGGCAGCATGCCTCGCGGTGCGCTTCTCTTCCTCGGCCTTCTTCTCCGCCTATATTTTGGCGCGCTCTGCTGGAGGCAAACCCTCCCACAAGGTGACCTCCATTTCTTTCCAAAGATCCTCAAGGCTGGGGGGGGCTCGGTGGGTGGCGCAATGTTCTCCTCATAGTGTGGAGCCGACGCGTCCTCCGACGCACATGCTGGCGAGACCGGGAATGCTGACGCGTCCACCTTGACGCGTCGCGGTGAGGAGCGGAATGCCGACACATCCTCCTCGACTAGTGGCGGCGAGGAACGGAATAGCGACGTGTGACCCTCTGCACGGTGCAGCAAGGGGAGCCTATGGCTTGGGAGGGGCGATGCCATGTTGGTCCATGTGAGAGGTAGGGGAGGGGATAGCGATGAACATGAGTGTTCTTTCAAATTCCATGGGAGGCGCAATATTTATAGCAAGCAATGGCACACCTACATAAGATATGTTGCGTGATTAACGTAACAGCCACGTGGGCATATTTGTTGGAGTAAATTACGGGGGAGGGAAGGGGTGGAAATATTGCTAGTCACAACGGATTGGACGAGCATGGGGGGAGGAGAGTCATGCATGCATATTTTTTCCACACAGGGGTGGAGTGGTGGAACTGCTGGAGGGAGAAGGAGAGTTATGCAGGCAGATTGTTTTCACACATGGATAGGAAAACATTTTGAGATGAATGAGATTCTTGCAGGTATGGGGAACAGTGCATAATAAGTCCTCTTGCATGCCGGGCTAGATATAGTCTCAAGTCATTAAAAACATACACGCCCCACACATGTTCGGATTGCAAGGTGCACTAAATTATTACATGCGATGATTAAGGCTGGCCATAGTGGTGGTATCTTAGCTGGTATCATGCACACGGGAATAGCAAACATGCTAATGTGGCAAAGAATTAAAGAAGAGAGGGGGGTTAGAGTAACATAGGTAGATCCAGCATCATGTTAAATACTACGTATGCTACTTTGTGTCATGCATGGCACTATAAAGGTAGTCCTGTATCAAACAATACTATCATGGACATGATACTAGTATATGATACTTTCCACTATGAGTAGCCTAAAGAGAATATTAATAAAAATCTTTGTCATTTACTAGTGTTCATGCATGCATGCAATGCGATAATGCATTGGTAAACACATTTTTTTTGTGAAGAACGAGTCCATTAATTGAGTACTTTTGCAAACTACAAAAACTATTCTACCGCCTCTATCTTGGTAAGAGTAGGTGAAAATTTTGAATTGAGCCCTTTAAACTAGAGACGAGGTAGTATTACTCTAATAGCTAACCTTGTTGTGATGACTAGATAGGACATGGCACGCACCTGGACGGAGGAACTAGTCTGCATTGTGCATATAAGTTTTGTCTGAAGTCAATGTACCTCTACTTTGACCAAAATTATAGAAAAATGTATCAACATTCACAATGTCAAATCAATATTTTTATACTCATTATGAAATGTAGTTTCATAAAATATATATTTGTTATTGTAGATATTGATATTTTTAGTATAAATTTGGTCAAAAACATTGCAAACTTTGACTTGACACAAATCTTACGTGGAGTAAAAAGGACCAGAGCGAGTGTCATGCATGCGGAGTAGGCAAAGAAATTGCTCATTTATACCCGTCTGAAGTCTCAAAGGGCGCGACTGAAAGTGCAACTAATCCTTGGGTGGTTTTTGTAATTATTAACAACATATAGCTCATTGAACTAATACCTATTCAAGATAATCTTTTCAGAAACTTCAAAGATTGGCATGGCATGTACTAGAGATGTGGACCCCTCAAAATGCTAAGGACACATATTGGCACAAGCTCAAGACTCTACATTTTCATTTTAGTGATCCAAGATCACATTGAGTCCATAGGAAAAGCCAATACTATTAAAAGGGGATGAGGTGTTGCTTAATGGCTTGCTTACTCAAAATGCTTAGTGATATGCTCCAAAAGCCCCCAACCACTTTCTCATATCTACATATGTCCCAAACCAAAAGTCAATCTCGGCCCCACTGATTTGATCTATCCTGCGCCACCGAGTTCATTTGACATAGCCATAGCCAGAAAACCTAATTAGTTCAGCACTGATAGGGATCTCGGTCTCACCGAAATGGGGTTGTAAACTCTCTGTTTCCCTTCGAAACGTTTCAGTGTAACCAAGATGTGACGCCCTCGATTCAATCGTACACTAATCATACACGCAAATGTGTACGATCAAGATCAAGGACTCACGGGAAGATATCACAACACAACTCTAGACACAAATTAAAATAATACAAGCTTTATATTACAAGCCAGGGGCCTCGAGGGCTCGAATACATCAGCTTGAAATCAAACGAGTCAGCGGAAGCAACAATATCTGAGTACAGACATGAGTTAAACAAGATTGCCTTAAGAAGGCTAGCACAAAAGCATCTACGATCGAAAAGGCAAGGCCTCCTGCCTGGGAGCCTCCTAGCTACTCTTGGTCGTCGGCGTCCGTCACGTGGTAGAAGGCACCCTCGGGGTAGCAGCAGTCGTCAAAGGTGACATCTGGCTCCTGGACTCCACCATCTGGTTGCAACAACCAGAAAGAAGAAAGAAGGGGGAAAAGGGGGAACAAAGCAACCGTGAGTACTCATCCAAAGTACTCGCAAGCAAGGATCTACACTACAGATGCAACATTATCAAAGAGGGGTTGTATATGTGGACTGGGCTGCAGAAATGCCAGAATAGAGAGAAGGCCTAGTCCTATCGAAGACTAGCATCTTCTGGAAACCACCATCTTGCAGCAAACAAGAGGGAGTAGAGTAGCATAAAGTAAAGTGGTAGTAGTGTTATCAACCTCGGCCAGAGATCCTTTCTCGACTCCCTGCGAGAAAGCAATCCCAGAGCCATACTATCCAGTTATCATCACAATCAAATCCTCATCACCATCTAGTTCTCATCACAAGTATCCAGTTCTAGTTGTATCGATCGGGATACAACTCCAAGTGTCCGTTACCGTAGGACAGGCTATCGATAGATGTTTTCTTCCCTGCAGGGGTGCACCAACTTACCCACCACGCTCGATTGACTCCGGCCGGACACACTTTCCAGGGTCATGCCCGGCCTCGGCCAAACAATACGCCGCAACCCGACCTAGACTTAACAGAGAGGTCAGCACGCCGGACTAAACCTATGCCCCCAGGGGTCATGGGCCATCTCCCCGGAAACTCCTGCACATTGCGTACGCGGCCGGTGAGCAGACCTAGCTACCTCCTTCAACAAGGCAGGCGCTTGCACAGTCCAACCCGGCGCGCGCCACTCAGTCGCTGACGTCTATTAAGCTTTGGCTGATGTATACGACGCAGAACGCCCATACTATGCCCACGTGATGGTTAGTGCTATCAGGCCAGAGGCCCCTCGGATCAAATATCCAAATCGTAGTGGATTAGGAACGCGCGGTAACAAGCAGAGACTCACGAAAGATGCGACCCCGTTGCCCCGTCTCGAGGGCTTGCGGCAAGGGCTAGGAATGCCCGGCCACGCCTCGTAATTATCTCGCGGGCACCCTCCAAGTCAACCCGTCTCCACATCACTTTCCAAGTAATAGTTGTAAGTCCAAGTATCCGTGTGTCCAAACATCAAGAGGAAAACCCAAGGAATCACCCTCGGTGGGTTCCACTCAATGTAATCATCAAGGTGAACGTAGAGGAATCACCCTCGAGGTTCACACTTGAGGGGTTGCACGACATTGTCGTATCGGAAGTGGTTAAAGAGGAAATCACCCTCGATGACCACGACCGAATAGCTACACTACAGGGTTAACATCAGAAGTGTTGTAGAGGTCTCACCCTCGGCACTCGATAGTATCCCAGTAGTGTCGAGCAACTAAGGGGAAAGTGATGTGCGGTGCCGGGGCCTGGTCTTCGGTCCCGTTGATCGGGTCTTCAATGATGAAGCAGGGGCAACAAGGACAAGGTGGGGGTCACTGATGGATCACTAACCAACCTATACTAAGCAGTTTAGGATAAGCCGGTAGGGTAACAATAAGCAGGTTACAAAAGGAGGCTATGCATCAGAATAGGAGCAAACAATAACAATAGCAAAATCTAATGCAAGCATGAGAGAATGGAATGGGCGATATCGGGATGATCAAAGGGGGGCCTTGCCTGGTTGCTCTGGCAAGGAGGGGGTCATTGTCGACGACGTAGTCGATCACCGGGGCATCAGCGGCCTCGGGGCCTACCGGAGAGAAGAGGGGGAAGAAACAGTAAATACATAGCAAACAGAGGTAACACTAAGCATGACATGACGATACGTAGCGCTAAGCGTGCTCTAACGTGGTACTACACGTTGCAGACGGAGGGGGGAAACATCCGAGGGTGAATTCCCGACGTTAGGTGGATTCCGGACAAAGGAAAAGAGGGGGAAAGTTCCATGTTCAGCATGCTAGGGGCATGTGACAGATGAATGGACCACGTATTCGGATTCGTTGGATTTTCCTGAGCAACTTTCATATAGAAAACATTTTCATCCGAGTTACGGTTTATTTTTTATGGATTTTCTAAGTTTTAAACATATTCTGGAATTATTTACATTCACAGAAATGGAATATGACGTCAGCATGACGTAGGAGCGACGTCAGCAGTCAACAGTGCGGTTGACCGGTCAAAATGACCAGTGGGGCCCACTTGTCATGGACAGGGGCCTTAACAGAGTTTATTTAAAACTACTATGAGGTTAATTGGCAACTGGGCCCCACAGGTCAGTGTCTCATTAAGTTAAATAAATAATTTAAATAAATAAAACATTGATTAAGGGAGTGGGGCCCGCATGTCAGCGACTGGTCAAAACCAGTCTTCGGGTGGACTGGGTCAACCGGGCTAGCGGGACCCGTTGGGTCCACTGGCCAGTGGCCCAGGCGGTGCCACATCGGCGCCAGGTCAGCGCAGCCGACGGAGTGACGCCGGCGAGCCTACCCGCGGCGGTGCGTCGCCGGAGTTGGCAGGAAAACGCGTACGGGGCACGGAAAGGGGTGCCGCTAGGCACGTTCGAACGGTCACTCGACCGCGCGTCGAGTGGTGGTGGTGGCATCGCCGGACCTGGCCGGAAACGTCGCCGGCGACGAGGTCCGCGGCGGAGCGGCTACGGTCGACGGTGGAAAAGATGCTACGGCGTGCTACAGCTCAGGCG
>NC_057812.1:301534724-301541548 GCF_018294505.1 Triticum aestivum
GGCGGCGACCGCAGGCACGGGCGCTCGGTCGCCCGCACAGTGAAGACGACGCGGGAGGGGGAGCTGGTCGGCTTGGGTCGGCCAGGTGGGCTGAGGCCCAAGGGGGGGCGCGGTGGCCAGCTGGGCCAATCAGCCCAGATGAGGGGTGGGGGGGCTTTTCCTTTTTCTTTTACTGTAAACAGTTTTTCTTTTCTGTTTTAGCTTTTATTTATTAACAGAGAGAGAAAGGGGATTATTTGGTCAACTATTTCACTTAGGAAAAATTTGGGAGGAGTCCCATTAAATCCCTGGTGATTATAGACAGTGCCATAAATATTTTGGAGACCAGAATAATTCATTTGATATTTTTCATAATTAGGATAGCATTTAAAAATGCTGAATTGATGCTGTTATAATTGCTAATGCTCATCTTTGCACAAAATTGATGTTGTGTTCCTTAACAAATAATTGTTATGGAAGTTTTGGCAAATGATGAACATTTTCCCAACAACTTTTGAGCAACTTCAAACTTCACTTGAATTTGAATTGACTGGAATTTGAAATGGGATATTGAACAAAGGTGATTAAGCACTGTTTTGGAAAAATGATTAGCTTAATCAGAGATGGTTACTGTAGCATGACACTGGGGGTGTTACAAATCTCCTCCACTACAAGAAATCTCGTCCCGAGATTTAATAGGTGGAGTAATGGGGAAAAACTCGGAAAAGACAGAGCTTAACACAAGATAGTTATCTGGGGACTATCTCAGTGAAATTGGCAAGAGGCATCTCTCGAGTTGAAATTTAAGAAAACATCGAGAGCAAAATATGAAGGTACAATAGGAAGTTTCGAGCGAATGGACAAACGATCGATACCTGAACTGAGTGTGAGAAGGGGGTTCACAGTATCGGGAATAGATCATATCTCGGAAGGTGGCTCGTGACAACACACAAAGCCAAGAGCAAATGATACTTCGGAAGAAAAGGATATACAGGAGAGTCAGGTTTGGATCCCGTGGAACTGTGGGTTATGAGCCCACCATGTGGGTTAAAGGTAGAAAGGGGGCCGATAGCAAGGCATGTCAGATGATAGACTGTCAGTTATGTTGTCAACACGTTGGTACCAAGGGTGAGGGACAGAGAGAACTATTTTCCTGTTCGCTGAACGAGGCGGACCAGTAGGCGAAGTTCTCGTCCATCGGGGGTTACCAGGATGTCGTCAGCAATAGTAACAGGGTCACACTGACAGAGTTGCAAACCGAGGTGTTTCCATAAGCAGGGAATTATTTCTGCTTATAACATATATAGATCACAAGAAAGGTTGAGCAAACCAATGGAAAGGAAAATGTGTTTATTATGATAACCAGACCAATGGAAAGGAAAGATGTTTATACCCAAGTGTTAGAGTATAACTTTCCCAAGGAAAGGCAGAGCATGATAGGGCTCCAAGTATTAAGCCGTTTAGACAAGGGCCAAGGAATTTATGAGGTTTACCCATACAACGGTGTTTGGATAATTGATCAAGAACAGTTAGCATTGCGCTCCCAATGTTCTTGATGATGATCGGAGTACCACACACATGCTTCGGGATAGTGTTGACATGGTCATCAGGGAAATCTCAGACTTCGGATACACAAAGGATCCATCGGAAACAACTTATAAAATAAGTCATACAATTTCAGCTAGGAAAAGATGAGGATGGGGCCCACGGGCTCAGCAACAATTCATCGAGGGGGCAAGGATGGTATTTCTCATCATGAATTCGGTTGATATCCTAGAAAAGTTTGGAATGATGATGATGATCACGAGACATTTATCGAGAGGTTTCATGAAGATGTAATCGATTAACGACGACATTAAGCAAAAGAAATGATGAAGTGTAAGGTTAATTGAACCACGAGTACGACACAAACTCGAAAGCAACCTTGTGTTCATGGCAAAATGGTATGACGAGGAAGATTGACATAAGCTTAGCTCGTCGTCGAAAATTGTGCTCCAGAAAGGACCTGGTAGCATAGTTAAAATTTAGCATGATAATGATATATTCTATCAGGCTAGAAATGACTTGAAGGATTATTAAACTCGTAAGCAACGAAAATTACTTAGAGTTATTGATTTGGAGTGCATAATTGATTCACTTATCGGTGTCCTAGAGTGAATAACAGCTCAGAACCCAAGGGAAATTGGAATCGACGAGAAGCAATACTCGATGAAGATTCATAGGAAGCAACACAGTTTCTTTGATATCCTCGAGATACTGGAGGGTAATACTCGAAGGAAGATCAAAACAGAGTTTGCGGAGATGTGTTTATCGGTAGAAGACAAGTGCTTTAACTTGTCTGAGAAATGGAATCAAGGAGAAAATATTGTCGGAACCATGATTGCCAAGGATCAATTCACATATAACAGATGATATTATATCAAGGAAAAAAAAGTTATTATTACAAGAAGCTGCCATAATAGGATCTTCATCGTGTCCATGGGCATGAACACAAAGTTCAAGGTCGACTCCCACTTTTCCAACGCATAACCTTTCATTCACTTCTTGTTTTGAAGAAGGCATTAGTGTTAAAAGTTTTACCTGGTGTAATACCAGATGAGTAAGACCCGTGAAATCTTTCGGGTCCACACGGATTTATGGAAGGAATAGGTTCAACCCATAGGGGCATCTTAGGAACATATACCACAATCTTCAAGAGTAAATAACACCAACTCGAGAGCAGAGCATGGTTGACAAAAGCAGAGAATACAATTTACCAAAGGCATTATGTATCGAGGAAATAACTCACAAGAGTTTTGGATGTGAAGGACAATGTCGGATAATTATCCAACAAGGATTTGGCGAACCGCAAGGAATCCGATATGAGTGTCGATGTTCAACCAGAAGAAGAAATAACGCAAAGCCATCAGATTATAGGGACATCTGAATAATTTCAAAGCTTAAATACGAAGGAATTATGATTACCAAATCGGGGGGGGGGACCAGAAGCAGAGGCTCTGATCAAAAGATAAGTAAGTTACAAAAAAAAACATATCTCGACAATCAATCAAGGTTTGATTTGCCGAGAACAAGCTCATGTCTGGAGTGACATCTGAGTCAAAAGGACGGATGCTAGTTTTGACTAGGGATTGCGAGCATCTGCAACATATTGAATCAACGAGCTCAAAATGATAGTGATAAAGGATGCCAATAAGATTACTAAGCTTATGGGATTTAACCATAATGCAAGCGCGCAAGAATCTCAAGAGCAATAAGTTGCTGAGGATTTTCAGAAGATCGAATAGTATTTCAAAGACTTTTGTGAAGCACTCAAACAACTGGGGATGAATAATCCACGGTAATTGTGAGGAATTATTCGTAGGAGTATTCATGCAGCAAAGAACTTCAAGGTAGTTGCAGGAGGGGTTCTCAGAACAGTGGAGAGTATTTCGAGGCATCTTGTAAAAACAAGAGCAACTTGGGACGAAGGTATGAACAACAACTATATGTAGTTATCCATAAGGATATATCGGTGGGAAGGCGGTGGGCACAAAGTCTTGAGAGAACCTCAAAGAGTACCTTCGTAATCTTCTGGTGCACCAAGTGATTGTCTGGACTGACGGGCTCTCCGGGAGGAAGTGGTTACGAGATCCTAGAGTCAGAGTTAGTAAAATCTTTAACCCGAATAGAAGAGAGTTCAGAGTCCCAGAGTATAGACGAGGAATAAAAGATCCTAATACCACCCAATGGCGACGTGGGCCCGTAAGCCACACAGCCAATGTTAGTAAAAGTTTTTCAGTGACTAGACTCAACTTCGGCCAAGGAGTTAGAAAGGGGGCTACCTACAGGCAGTCGGCTCTGATACCAACTTGTGACGCCCTCGATTCAATCGTACACTAATCATACACGCAAATGTGTACGATCAAGATCAAGGACTCACGGGAAGATATCACAACACAACTCTAGACACAAATTAAAATAATACAAGCTTTATATTACAAGCCAGGGGCCTCGAGGGCTCGAATACATCAGCTTGAAATCAAACGAGTCAGCGGAAGCAACAATATCTGAGTACAGACATGAGTTAAACAAGATTGCCTTAAGAAGGCTAGCACAAAAGCATCTACGATCGAAAAGGCAAGGCCTCCTGCCTGGGAGCCTCCTAACTACTCTTGGTCGTCGGCGTCCGTCACGTGGTAGAAGGCACCCTCGGGGTAGCAGCAGTCGTCAAAGGTGACATCTGGCTCCTGGACTCCACCATCTGGTTGCAACAACCAGAAAGAAGAAAGAAGGGGGAAAAGGGGGAACAAAGCAACCATGAGTACTCATCCAAAGTACTCGCAAGCAAGGATCTACACTACAGATGCAACATTATCCAAGAGGGGTTGTATATGTGGATTGGGCTGCAGAAATGCCAGAATAGAGAGAAGGCCTAGTCCTATCAAAGACTAGCATCTTCTGGAAACCACCATCTTGCAGCAAACAAGAGGGAGTAGAGTAGCATAAAGTAAAGTGGTAGTAGTGTTATCAACCTCGGCCAGAGATCCTTTCTCGACTCCCTGCGAGAAAGCAATCCCAGAGCCATACTATCCAGTTATCATCACAATCAAATCCTCATCACCATCCAGTTCTCATCACAAGTATCCAGTTCTAGTTGTATCGATCGGGATACAACTCCAAGTGTCCGTTACCGTAGGACAGGCTATCGATAGATGTTTTCTTCCCTGCAGGGGTGCACCAACTTACCCACCATGCTCGATTGACTCCGGCCGGACACACTTTCCAGGGTCATGCCCGGCCTCGGCCAAACAATACGCCGCAACCCGACCTAGACTTAACAGAGAGGTCAGCACGCCGGACTAAACCTATGCCCCCAGGGGTCATGGGCCATCTCCCCGGAAACTCCTGCACGTTGCGTACGCGGCTGGTGAGCAGACCTAGCTACCTCCTTCAACAAGGCAGGCGCTTGCGCAGTCAAACCCGGCGCGCGCCACTCAGTCGCTGACGTCTATTAAGCTTTGGCTGATGTATACGACGCAGAACGCCCATACTATGCCCACGTGATGGTTAGTGCTATCAGGCCAGAGGCCCCTCGGATCAAATATCCAAATCGTAGTGTATTAGGAACGCGCGGTAACAAGCAGAGACTCACGAAAGATGCGACCCCGTTGCCCCGTCTCGAGGGCTTGCGGCAAGGGCTAGGAATGCCCGGCCACACCTCGTAATTATCTCGCGGGCACCCTCCAGGTCAACCCGTCTCCACATCACTTTCCAAGTAATAGTTGTAAGTCCAAGTATCCGTGTGTCCAAACATCAAGAGGAAAACCCAAGGAATCACCCTCGGTGGGTTCCACTCAATGTAATCATCAAGGTGAACGTAGAGGAATCACCCTCGAGGTTCACACTTGAGGGGTTTGCAGGACAGAGTCGTATCGGAAGTGGTTAAAGAGGAAATCACCCTCGATGACCACGACCGAATAGCTACACTACAGGGTTAACATCAAAAGTGTTGTAGAGGTCTCACCCTCGGCACTCGATAGTATCCCAGTAGTGTCGAGCAACTAAGGGGAAAGTGATGTGCGGTGCCGGGGCCTGGTCTTCGGTCCCGTTGATCGGGTCTTCAATGATGAAGCAGGGGCAACAAGGACAAGGTGGGGGTCACTGATGGATCACTAACCAACCTATACTAAGCAGTTTAGGATAAGCCGGTAGGGTAACAATAAGCAGGTTACAAAAGGAGGCTATGCATCAGAATAGGAGCAAACAATAACAATAGCAAAATCTAATGCAAGCATGAGAGAATGGAATGGGCGATATCGGGATGATCAAAGGGGGGGCTTGCCTGGTTGCTCTGGCAAGGAGGGGGTCATTGTCGACGACGTAGTCGATCACCGGGGCATCAGCGGCCTCGGGGCCTACCGGAGAGAAGAGGGGGAAGAAACAGTAAATACATAGCAAACAGAGGTAACACTAAGCATGACATGACGATACGTAGCGCTAAGCGTGCTCTAACGTGGTACTACACGTTGCAGACGGAGGGGGGAAACATCCGAGGGTGAATTCCCGACGTTAGGTGGATTCCGGACAAAGGAAAAGAGGGGGAAAGTTCCATGTTCAGCATGCTAGGGGCATGTGACAGATGAATGGACCACGTATTCGGATTCGTTGGATTTTCCTGAGCAACTTTCATATAGAAAACATTTTCATCCGAGTTACGGTTTATTTTTTATGGATTTTCTAAGTTTTAAACATATTCTGGAATTATTTACATTCACAGAAATGGAATATGACGTCAGCATGACGTAGGAGCGACGTCAGCAGTCAACAGTGCGGTTGACCGGTCAAAATGACCAGTGGGGCCCACTTGTCATGGACAGGGGCCTTAACAGAGTTTATTTAAAACTACTATGAGGTTAATTGGCAACTGGGCCCCACAGGTCAGTGTCTCATTAAGTTAAATAAATAATTTAAATAAATAAAACATTGATTAAGGGAGTGGGGCCCGCATGTCAGCGACTGGTCAAAACCAGTCTTCGGGTGGACTGGGTCAACCGGGCTAGCGGGACCCGTTGGGTCCACTGGCCAGTGGCCCAGGCGGTGCCACATCGGCGCCAGGTCAGCGCAGCCGACGGAGTGACGCCGGCGAGCCTACCCGCGGCGGTGCGTCGCCGGAGTTGGCAGGAAAACGCGTACGGGGCACGGAAAGGGGTGCCGCTAGGCACGTTCGAACGGTCACTCGACCGCGCGTCGAGTGGTGGTGGTGGCATCGCCGGACCTGGCCGGAAACGTCGCCGGCGACGAGGTCCGCGGCGGAGCGGCTACGGTCGACGGTGGAAAAGATGCTACGGCGTGCTACAGCTCAGGCG